>NW_009648369.1:7521201-7541482 GCF_000708025.1 Charadrius vociferus
GAGTCACATACTTTATGAATCAGGTGCCTCTTCCAAACTTATCTGAACATGGTGAATCATGTTCAAATGCTGAATCTGTTTTGGAATGCTTTCTAAAGTTGAGAAAAGTTGTATAACAGTGTTCTTTAGACTCATATGCCATCTTAACTAACATAGTTTCTCAATACAGTGCTTTGAAAATGTGGGCTTATGTGGAAAAACATGCCAGATTCATTTACTCTGTCTAGCTGTCACTGAAGCTTCTAAATCATTCAGCTTTTCTGAATAATATAACAAAATGCAGGTTAAGATGATACAACCTGAGATGTCTTGAAGATGTAAAAGCAGACATATTATTTTAAACACAGGTTATAGCTGGAAAATTTTAAAAAAGAGTATTTATGCCGGGGGATTAATGAGTAAGGGGGCTCTACCCAATATGAAAACCTAGTATTATACCGCTGGTTTCTGTGCTTGGATTTAGATTCATGAAATGAAGAGTTTATAAACCAATGGTAGTAGTTTTCAGGTCCTCCTTTATGCAGTCAGCTAAGTTTCGCATGTTGGGGCATAATAAACAAACAAAACACAAAAAGTTCGATACACATAGAAGACAGTGACTGGGGAACAGTCCTATGTAGTTTAAATCAATGGTTTAAAACACATGCATATATATGAGCTTAAGATCATTTATCTTGCAAACAACCTTAGCGACTCCCTAGTCCAAGATTTTGCTCAAAGCTTGGTCAGCGCTATGGTCAGACCAAATTGCTCAGGGCTTTATCCATCAAGTCCTGAAAACTTTCAAAGATGGGAACTGGACAGTCTCTCTGAGCAATATGACAAATGGACAAGCAGTCTATTGCTTGACCATCCTCTTGGGGTTAAGGGTTTTAGCCTAATCTGATATGAACTTTTCCTATTTCAGTTTATGTCCTTTACCTCTCTTTCAACCATGCATCACTGTGAACAGCCTAGATCCTCCTCCTTGATCACCTCTCTGAAAGTACACGCAGGCAGATGTTAGGTTACCTAGAATCTGTCTCTTCTCCAGGCTAAACAAGACCCTTTCCATCAATCTCTCCTTGGCTTACTTTGCTCCCCAATCATCTTGGTGTCCAACTGCTGAACTTACTTCAGTTTGTCTATGTCTTCTGGGGAACGCAAAACTGGATATAATACTCTAGTTATGAATGCTGAGTAGAGAGGAGTAATATCCTCCCTCAGTCTCCTGACTGCTCCTATTCATACAGCACAGGATGCTGATGACCTTCCTGCCTGACAGGGTGCACTGGTGGCTCCTGTGCAGCTTGCTATACCAGTTTTTCAGCAGAGTTGCTCCCCAACCAGTCAGTCCCCAGCCTGCACTGTTGCAAAAGACTCTTCTTTCCCAGGTGATAGACTTCATATTTGTCCTCGCTGAATTTTATGAAGTTCCTGTCAGCCCATTTTTCCATCCTGTGTAGGTCCCTCAGCATGGGAGCCCTGCTCTCCAGTGTATCAAGTCATCCCTCCAATTTGGCGTCATCTGCAAAGTTGATGACACCTGCACTAGGGCATTGCTTAAGCAGGACAGGTCCAGGATAGACCCCTCTGGTACCCCACTAGTTACCAGTCCCCAGACAGCATATAACCCATTAACCACTACTCTTGAAACCCAAACATCTGACTAGTTTTTTTTAACACATCTGGTTGTCCACAGATCCAAACTATTGGATATGCTAGTGCGTGGGAGACAGTGGTAAAGGCACACATTCATACTGCTCTAAAGCATGAAAGATATACAATGTATAAAGGTATGAAAGATTGTTTCTTAAGAACAGAAGTCAGTGAAAATGGTTAGATATTTTTGAAAAAGATAGTTCCAGTGCTATTGTATGCAACTGCCTTCAAAATAAACCATAAGGCATTCTTGCATATCCACTCATCCATGTATTTTAGTTTAGCTTCATTTTAATTTGCCTCGTGCTATAAAAGAAAAATGTTCTCTGAGTGTTGCACCTAGCACACATACCAAATGGTTATGCTACCTGTCATGAACAGCAGTGTCATAGAAAAAACAATCACTTGTTCACACCTTCAACCTCTCCAATTTTTACAACAAAAGATTATTTATTAGGCTTTCTGGATACATTGTTGCTCATTCGTCCTCCAAATATTTTTGAAGAAAATACCTGAGTGATCATACTGTTATTTTTTACCATGTTGCTCTCCTCTGAGTCACACAATCTGCTTCTCGCTGCACATTTTAGCAGAACAAACTGCCCTTAGTCTTTAGAATCAAGTTATTTTGTTTTATTTTTTTTTTTGTTTTCTTTACAAATCTCTAAAGTGTGTTCTTTACTGAACCACTATTTCACAGTAATCAAACCACCATGCTGCAACTATGGAAATACTGTACAAACAGACACCAAAACTGTCCTTATATTGAAAGAAGAGTTAGAAAGAATAGGCATCTACCAGGAAAAGAGCTTTGAACATCCAGCACATACCTGTATGAGTGAGGCATACTGTAAGATGTGCTCAAACAGGCAATGTTCCTCAAAGTAGAAGTTAGTTCAGCCATGGCTTTGTATTTAGCATTTCGGCAGATTGCTTGGCCACTACGAATCACCAGAATTTTGCAGGTTTTTAATTCAAGGCATTGATTGCTTCTAAGCAATTTTTTGGGTACACCTGTCATTAAGCCTTGGAGCCAGCTACTGGCTGGGGGCATCCTGGGGCTAACTGCTTAAAGATATATGATAACATAAACAAGCGCAGGCAAATCTGAGCTCCTCTGACTTTGAGGTAGTCAGGTTGTGAGCTACCTCCAGTTCAGGAGACCTATATCAGAATTAACATTATCAGCTCTAATCAGTCTAATCAGACTAATACAGTCTTTAAAAAACAGGGTATATGGCCTTGAAATCAACGTCTGCCAGGTCATCTTGAGTCTAAATTGGGTTGTGTTTGGCCAGCCCGAGACATAGCATGTATGCTTGCATCTGCCCATTTTGTGGTCTGTAGGCAGTGCAAAACCCTATGTACACACGAGAATGCCCAGGTATTAGGTAACCCATTATAGAAAATCACTGAGTGAATCCTAGTCCTGGACACAAGAACCATCCTAATTTAAGGTATTTCTAAGCTTTTTTTGGTCTGTGCTTTCCTTCTTCTTTATCTGGAATCCCTGAATCAGCAGAGGTGGCAGCACCATCTATTTCCCAAGAAGGGCAGAAAGTGGTTGCAGGCTCCTGCTCTTATACACCTGTAATTTCTGATCAATCCTTTAACAACTCCAGCAATCATTTTTTTGGCTTGGGGTTTTAGTTAGATCAACAAGCTAGAACACCTTGACCATTGCAGCAAATGCAAAAAAAAAAAAAAAAAGAAGGGGCAAACAGGACATCTCCTCGCTGAATCAAGGATCACACGTTTGTGTGTGCACCTCCAAGAGCTGAACACAGATCAGGGGACGGATAACAGAGAAAGGGAGAATGTAATTACCCCATGAAGAATAAATCGCTTTAACGGTTCAAAAAAAAAAAAAAAAGGCATGTAAAGTTGGTTGGCTGAAGAGAGTTAGGCAGATATAAGCCAATTGTGAAAAAACTTGGGAGATTCACTAGGGAGCCCTAGTCTTCCACCCTTCCTGAAAACATTAAGACTGATAAAAGCATTAACACCACCACTCCCCGAAAAAAACCCCGAAGCAACAAAACAAACCCAACCCCCCAAACCAACCCCCAAATCAAAAACCAACCCCAAACCCTAACAGCTTCTAATGTGAACAGGACACTCTAACCTAAACAATGTCCAGGCCTGGACCCCAAAACTTGATCATTCATGAAGGTCCCTTACATCATTTTGCCCCAGTCTCAGGAAGCACTCTCCCAGTCTCCTAGGCCAGTAATCACTGTTAACAAGAGGCCTGGGTATGGCCACCCTGTTCTGGAGGTAAGGGATTTTAATAGCATGGAAGAGTAACCTCTCTGCCAGGGAACACTCCCTGTGCTTTTTTATTTACAGGTACAGCTGTGAATTCAATGAGCTAATAATGAGTAATGGTGCAATTTTGTGCTGGGAAGAGAAACAAAAGGAAATATTGGATGATGAAAAAAGAAAACTCTACGCTGAAAGCCATGGGAACTGGCTGGAGACTAGCAAATGAAGCTTGTAAAATTATTTCTCTATTTAGACTAGAAAGTTTTTGAAGCATAATCTGAGAAATGAAGAACAATAACATATGTTTTAAAGGAAAGTCTTTTTAAAAAGAAATCAAGAAAAAATACTTTAAAGGCAGAGGATTTTCCATGTAAACAGAGATCTGGAGGACTGGAGCAGCAGAACCACAAACAGTATAAGGACACTTCTGAAAACCTAGAAATAAAAACAGGACCTGCAAGGTCTCAGTGTGTTGCCTGGATTTAAGACAAAAAGTCTTCTCACAGTAGGAAATATGCTCTGTAGTGTACTGTGTCCAGGGTCCTTTCTCCATATCTCATGTACTACTGAGAATTTCTTCTTCTGAGATGAATTTTTTGTAGGAAGTGTCTGCTACCCCAAAATAAAGAAAATATGTTCTTCCAAACAAGTGGAACTAACCTGTGTTCTTTAAGGTGCTAAATTAGAAAATAAACAAAACAGTAAATAATTGCAAATGAAAGCTTTATGAATGATGAACTGAACTGATGATTATCTGGTATATTGCCTCTGTGTTTCACACAATGTTATACCATTATTTGTCTGCCTTCTGAGAAAAAGTGTGTCTCTACTCACCAGCATCTCTCTCTTGCTTTACTCTCTTCTTTAAAATAAATGCTATTGATCAGCAGCAGTCTTTTCTGAAATTGGCAGAAAGGTATGAGCCTATTAAAGCTCTGTTATTAAGGTTGAATATGATTGGAAAGGAGAATTGATTCCTCCTAGATTTATATCATTTAGGTTTTTATTGTAATCCCCTATTTGTAACATTTCATTACACACCTTCAGAAGCTATTTTTTCTTCTTTTTATTTCATTCTGTGGATTATACTTCTGGTATCCTGGAAGTGTTACCATTATTTTTCCTATTTTTATTATAACCATTATTTTGTACATATGAATTTTAAGGCAACTAAATCTTGCAAATTACTTTTTTGGAGGAAACTGAGTCAGCTGTGTCCAGATTGTTTTGTTAGCAATGTTTAAAATTACTGCAGAACACATGAGTTTGTGAATGTATGTGTTTTGATATCAGTATATAAATCTTCAGTCAGATCAGATTTCTTTGAATGTGAAAACTGGCTGTCTCTGCTTAAAAGAGTTAAAAAAAAAAGAAAAGGTGAAAGGAGAACCTTTTGAAAAAAATATTTCTAAACAAGTGCCACTGTTAGAAGGAACAGTCCGAAATAAATCACAACAACTGACTGCCCAGTCTGACAGTGTTCTTTAGCAGTTGCCATTCAAGAGCCCAAACAACATGGTTCAGTGCAGGAGGAAAAAGAATGTTTTGAATCTGAAGCCAGCTATTCAAGTAGTTCTGCTCTCTCCAGTGCCATGCGTACCTTAAGACATGTCAGCTGGCATATACATTTAGAGTTTGATTTTAAAAGGGGGTTTATAAAGTACCACTTTGACAAGAGTTGGTTACAAAGTTTCTGTTGCCTTTAATGAGGATAAAGGTAGGTCTAAATTATATCAGGCCAGATAATTTAGATCTATACCATAATCATTCATATATGTTTGGATGCTTCTTTAACATAGGAGAAGTGATTTTTTAATGTTGCCTGTGTTTCTTGCATTGTCTTCAGCTCTTTTTGAACCCTGAGGGCTCAGCATTGTGTCTGAACAAATATTTTACAATGTCTATTTTCTAAAACAAATGTATCTTTGGGTTGCCTGAAGTTACTATTGAATCGAAGCTGAGTTAGAAGGAAGAAAATGTTTGGAAATGCAAAAACAAGCCAACTCAGGCTAGAATCATGAGCAGACGAGGCATGATTTGTAAAAGATAAGGAAGGTGTTGCTTCCTTCTGAACATCTCTGAAGAATTTCTTAACCAATGGGCTGTAGATTATCATTGTGGCAAAAGAAATAATGAATTTCTAAGGTTTGAAGTGGTCATGCATATCTAGAACTTTCCTCATTTCTCGTGTTTGAAAAGAAAGTAAAGAAAAATGTCTAAAAAGAAAAGCTGATGACCATAATGTTTTGTATCACTTAGTTCACCCATGAAACTAAACCACCTTTAAAAGTCAACAGACAAACAAAACACCAAAACCCATGCACACTGTTGTTTATCTTTAAATGGAATGAAATTTAAACATTTCTCATAATATGATTTCCTGAATATATGATTTGAACTATGCACATATGCATTGCTGAACTGGAGTCTATGTGAAGCATTTTTGATTTAAAAAAATGTACTGCAAACACTTCATTTCAAAAGTGAGACATGTAATAACTGTGGGGGTTTGGTCTTGGGTTTTTTTTTGCTTTTTAAATTATTCTGATCCAAGTCTAAAGACTAATTATAAAACAGTCTATCAAAAAGTTATTTGGTACATCGTGCACAATGAAGCAGAGATCCTTTCCAGTGCAACTTTTGAGTCTGAATCTGTTCTAATTCTCCTTCTAACTCTGTTTTGCTTCTTTGCTATTGTTATTTTGCATCAAAATACAATCAGGTTCTTAGACCTTTCCTCTTAATTTCATCAAAATGCTAATGAGCTGTGTTTGTTCACCTTTTTAAAGAAAATTGAGCTGCTTATTGAGGAACAATCTAATAAAAAGATGGACATATTTCTTGTACTTTTGAAGTTTAATATAATTTCTGTAAAAATATGTTAAAGCAAACAATGTAGAATCTGCTTTGACTGATATTTTAAAAATAATTTAAAATAACATCGTAAGAAGCAACATAATAGCATTTAATTTATTTGATGGCTATGATTAAATGTGAATGTCAAACTTGAGAAGGTTCAGAGAAATGCCAGAAGAGCAAGCTTGCTTTTTTGCAGGTTTACGTTCATATGGAGAGCTTAATTAACATCCTTTCTCTTGAGTCACACAGCTTCTATGACAATCAAGGAGAAAGGAAAGAAAAAAGCAATTAAAAAAAAAAAAGAATTGTCGAAAAATGCATGCATACCTGGAGAAATCTTTGAATATTTTCAATAAAGGCAGAAGAAATTGCTTTTAGTCCATAATCTTTAGCAACAACATGATGCTATTCCTTACTGAACTCTGGGTTCATAAAGGCAATTATTTTATTCAGTGGTCTAAACCCCGGTCCTGAGCTTGTACTGGGATTTTCTGGCACAAGTACAGAAAATTAAGGACTCAGGAAATAACTTTGTGATGGTGGACACCGGTTACAGGTGACCAGTCAGACTATAGTCGGGCAGAATATCATCTCTAAAAATTGTATCAACTGAACTGACTAGCAAAGATTCACTTACCGTTCCATCACCTATAAACACATTGTATTAAAATAATGTTATACATTACAGCCTTCTCATGCAGACAAAGCTGTGAAGAATGCATGATTGAGGTTGAAGATACCTTAATAAAACAGAAGTAGACTAGTGCTGGAATAACTGGTTGTTACTTAGCAATGAGGACAATAAACATCAGATTACAAAGGGAATGTGTAGGTTCACTGTCATGTAATTGCACCATAGATATCTGTAAATTAAATGTCTTTTTCTATGTCTCTCTCAAGTAACCCTATCTAAGTTCTATAAATGATGCAGATGAATAAGGACTTTTAGGGTATGTTCCACTGATCTCCTTAAAGTTCTTAATTCATAATGACATAAAGCATGACCTAGAACATGTATTTTTGGGTTACTAACATGGCAACTGGGCAAATGTTAATCTCTGGAGTCTTTTAGAGCAATATAAGTATATATTTTTTCCTTTTTACATGTGGAAATGTGTTTTAACCCATGTCTGAAAAAAAAATTATTGGTGGAGAATACAGCAAAATAGAGATGAATAGTATTGGTGAAAGTTTTAGAACTAGGATTTTTTACCTAATTGAGATGTTCTATTTGCATAAACAACAAAATATGCCTAAGCACATGCACAAGAGGCACCAAGCTCCCAATAATTTCTTTGTCTCTGGCCTAAAGTGTGTTTAATTATTCTGTGCACAGAAGAACATTTTTAGCAGGAGAGGCTGAAAAAAAATATTGGGTAATCCACAGGGAAAAAAAAAAGTGTTAAAAATTTATTTATAAAACCCAACAACACAACACGACTTCCCCCCACCAAAAAAATGAGTGTACTACTCAGTAGTTGGCAGGTTTAACAGCCTACACTGCTCTGAAAAAGTAGCTTCTGCAGGTAGGCAGGACTGATCCCAACATTTATCCCTCAACTGCCTTCTGGGTTGCCTTGTGGATGTGTCAGCCCTGGACAGCCTGTGTTCCATCGGAGGGGCATGCATGCCAGTAGCCAGCCTTGGGTCTCAGGAAGTAACCCAACAACCTGCCCTTGAAGCATCCTCAGCAGTCAGTCTCAGAGACAGGTCCTTAAAAGTTGATGCTTGCCTATTTTTTTTTAATTATTGTTTTATTTTAAATATTCTCAAACCATCTATTTCATTTTAAACATTATTTCAAATAAAACTAGAGGTTCTGTTTGACACACACCTTTTTCATTTCAACAATTATTCAATTGTTTTCCAGGTTTGACTCATTGCAAATATACATGGGTTTGTTTTTTTTTTATTCACCAGCAAACCAAAATCTGTTATATGAACATTTCTCTTAAAATAACTGCTCCTCATGGTAATTGTTTCTTAATATTTGTCAGCTAATGATACGTTTCTTTATAAAAACATGAAGATTTATTCCTATTCTGAACAAAATCATTATTTTCTATCTAATATAGCAGTGGGTGTTCCCATTATCCATGTAAATGGTTAGTTGTTTTAAAGCTTACTAAACTCTTGAACTCAGTAACATATTATGACAATGAGTTCTACCAGTTAAACAGATTTCCACTGTGAAAAACAGATGTCTTGTCATCAGTTGTAAATCTGTTCCTATCAATTTACTTTAATTTCACTTTTAAAATGGTTAAAAAAGTCTTTGGGTTTGCTGTTTCACTTATTTTTCCTACAGCTTTATGCATGTCTGTACTGGAATGTATGACTATCTTTTCAACATTTCTTTCTTTGTGATAAAAAGTAAATCTTTCCTTTACATTTGCAATCACTTTTAACAAAAACGATTACTAAAGCAGGTTAGTCACAAATAAACTTCGGGATGAAACCAGGGAGAAAAATGCCATAGGAGCTTTCATAGATATAAGAATTATCAAGGAAAAGCCCTCAGGTAGAGACAAAATGCTTCAGTTCATGACTTCTTTAGCCAGGATTCCCGTAAGTTAGAAGAGAAGGAAAAGTATCAGTACTTTCAATAACTCCTGTGCCGTTTGTTAGCCCTTGATGATGTGGCCCTCTGTGGTCCACTTTATAAGAAAGGTAAGAGTTGCTTCATTCTCCAGTGAGTCTGACTGCATTTGTGAGGCATCAAAATGTACAGGTTGAAAAGCTTTCAAGAGCAGATGAACGTCTACACACACCATGCTGTGTCAAAGTGGTTGAAATGAATTTGCTTATAGTTAAGTGAATTCAGTTCTGACTTCCTGACCTCTTTTGATTTCACATCTAATGTCAAGCCCTGACAATACTGCTGCTGGTAAGGTTATTTTCTTGATATCCCTCAATAACATGAGTTTCTTCAGAGCACTTCTAAAATGACAGTTTTCATAACCTGACAGGAAAGAATTTGCAACTACAGCAATATCTGTGATTGCTGGTATTCAATCAGAACTCTCCCTTTTTGTCAGAAGACATTAAAAGATAACAGCTACAGGGAAGAAAAGAGGTTTGTCCAGTTTTACGGCTAAAGAAGTACTCCCGCAAATAGAAAATGAGACTCCATTCCTGTTTTATTCTCAGAGATACTCAGTCTACTATTAAACAGGCTTCTGCAAATATGCCTATAATAGTAAAATAAACAGTGCCAGAGCCCATTTTCTGTCTCTGAACCTAACTGTTTTAGTCTGGTCTGTGTCTATGAATTGTTCAGGAGATTTGACCTGAGGGAGAAACAGTTTAGGATTGTTCTGACAGTGGCTAGTCCCTTGCGCTGCTGAATTTGCTAGTACATGCATACAGCACAGGGATGCTAGTGCAAGCGCCCACAAGCAATTCATTGACATTTGTGTGGTATTCCTTCTGGGCTAATTTATCTGTGTTAGACATCATGCTGACAGAGCTGGATTGCTATACTTGGTATGGACATATTTCCTCTATTTCAGTCCCTCATTAATAAATGGTGTAGGAAGGAAAGGGGATAGTACTTCCTTTGTCAATGCTCGTTGTTTAAATCATAATCCATAGTAGAAATTGTTTTTTCTTTATTTGCACTTGCCAGACGCTAGGATTTAGATCACAGCTGAGTGAGTTAAGATGCTCTGGTGCTGCACTAGTCTCGCGGATTTTAAATAAGAAGGGCAATTGAATATTTTTTAGTTTCACCTTGGAAAAGCAACACCTTTTTCTTTAAATAGAAACCTGTGTAACCTAGATGCAACGAAAAGCAGCTCATTTCCAAGTTTAAGATGTACCTAACGTACTTAATTTCTGAATACTTTGAAGCCATTCATCATGCTCGCGCATAATGCTCTGAACACAGATGTGATTTCAGCTGAACTTAGTTTTTCTGGCATGGAGCAGTGTGACACTAAGATGAGAAAAAATTGCTCACGTTGAGTGATAAAATAATTAGCTGAGTCACATAATTACTGTTAGTGCTATGTGCTGTCCCTGCCATCAGGTGCTTTGCCTTGCTCTTAAGCCACAAAAACCTAATATAGAACAAATGATCCCAGCATGTCATCTGTCTGATGTCCACACTACAATCACTTTTGAAGACAGAATGAACACATTCGTGTATTTTCATTCATTATAATTGTCTCTAGAACCTCAACAGAATTGAAGACAAACAACCACACCTTGGCTTTGAAAGAAAAATGACATTGCTATTCTAAGCTGGAAATAGTAACTGTAGCTCAAAAGCATATTTATTTTCACAATTGTAGCTAAATCACTAGAGTAACAGCAACAACAAGAACCTCAAAATCATACCTTAAGAAAGCTCAAACAAACAAACAATAAGATTTAAGGTCAATATTAATAGTCTTTGTGTAACATTGTGTTTCGTATGCTGAAAGTTCGTACTATTTATAGTTCATACCATGAGAGCTGAAGTAATATATTGCTTTGATAGACCTGTACTTCAAGTATATTTACGAAGTGGGTTTATATTAATATAAGTCAGATAGAAGTGTCTACATTTCACAACAGATGAAGCCAAGATGAAAAAGAGGCTACAAACCCCCCATTTTTTTTAAGAATACATCTTGAATCACCAAGGTGATTCTCCCTCCCCAATTTGTTGATGGAACACTACAAGGTTCCCACTGCATGTTGAATCGTAACATATTCACTTCTATAGAGGAGAGCTCAGAAGTTTTGAGGAACCAAAATGACCATGAAAATGACCTTGTATCCTGAATAAGCTAACATATGTAAAGGCACTATAACAAAATATAAGGTTTCACATTTATATTTAATATATCAAATTCTCTGATTAAAAATATCCTTAGGGCATTTATCTCACCAATCCGCAATATTACACAATTTCTGTTGAATGACAATCAAGTTCTATTCAATTTCTACATTAAATTGGCAGATACACATAGTTTCATGCTTTGCCCTCTCCCTGGTTCTTTCTGACATAACCACCCATTCTATAAACTGAATGGTGAAAGGATCCTTCACCGCTTAAGTAATTAAATGCTGTAAAATAGCACACATGAAAGAAATTAGACAAACAAGGATATTGCTTTTTTATCTGTGGCTCTAAACATCTCTCCATAATCTGATAGAAGGAAAAGATTTCCCTTCTAAAGCTATGTCTATATCAGTATTTTATTTTAAGGAGGACATTTAACATTCTGGGTATGTTATACAAATTATACTATCTTAAAATCTAGTTTTATACTATAGGTGGTCAGGCTTGTATTTATTTGTTTACTGAAAAGCAACCAAATATATGAAATGAATGAAGATACTCATTGTTAAACCTGTCAATTATCGATCCTCGTCTATGAAGGAGGGTAGGCTGTGGGTCTTGTAACAGGAAACACAATGATAGAAAGTGAAAAATGCATTGAGGAAAGAGGAAACCTGGTTTAGAACTGTTACGTGGGCAAACTGACCTCAAATGTACAGCGTAACACAATTCCTGGGTGTAATCTTATAACGAAATAATCCTTAATGTGTGATTTATCAAAATGCACTGACAGCAAATGCTGTACCGGCCGTAAGTCCTGACCAGGCATTAGTCCCAGTAGGCTGAGTAGCGTACAAATTCACAGGGTAGTCCTGTATCCCTAAGGGTTTGTACTCTGGTTTACATCGTACTTAATTGTAAAAGGGATGGGTTAATGGAGTATGAAAGAACCATTAATAGGATAACATACTTAGGGTGGAAATTGGTATAAACTTCACAGTGGAATTTTGCAGAACAGTCTTGAAAACTACCTCATATAGCTAAGCTTCGTATCTCTTTCCCTAATGAATATCTCTTTTTGGCTGCTTGCAGCTTTGCCCAATAGTAAATATGGGAAGATACTGTCCAAGTCACCGTATGAGGTTTTGTGGAAGTATCAGGTAAATTTTGACCATTTCCAAGAAGATGAATAAGTAAAATACACTGCTGTTAATAACTGCTGGCTTGAAACTACTGAAGTAGCAGCAATAAGAAATGACATCTTTATTTTTGATTAAAGGACACGACATAACTTTTGAAATAGGAGAATGGCTGCCATTTTGATATAGGGAATGTGAGTTTTGCTGTGCCATGAAAATTTACTCAAACTAAAAAAAAGTTATAAACATTTAAAATACATTATTTTGAAAATACAACTAAACCATTTTGTTGGAAACTTGTGAGATGTAATTTCACTTGTTACTATGTGTAATTGAACAAGAAAAGTCTGAATTTCAGTTATATCTATTCTAAGTAAATTATGAAAAGCAAATAATAATGTTCTGCTATTTAGTGAAATGTTGCTGCTTTGATGCTATTTTAACATATTGTTTAGTTCTCCCATTAGTGGCAATGTTTTTTAAATAGATATAGCTGTTTACATTTTTATGAACATCATGACCAATATGTGTATCATCTTTTACGTATAACCCAATTCTATTTTTTTTTGTTCTACAAAACTGCAAAATTCACTGTTCAATTCTAAAATTCAAAATGGCCAAATGATCACAGATAACAAGCATTCAAAGTGTATTGTGCATAATTATTAGATTCTTTTTTCCATTTGTCCTTCTGCTTCCTGCTGTCTCTGTTGTCCACCAGTGAGTTATCCATTTAAGAGGAGGAAAGAAATCTATCGACTGTGGAGTTGAATTCAGTTAATCTGCTGCACACTAGTGGGACAATGCATGTAACACAGCAGGCCTAATATGCTGTCCATCTCTAGCTATGAATATTACCACCAAATGTCTTCAGTCAAGTGGTTTTCATTGCACTGAAGTTCTCTGCCATGGGATTCTCTGCAAACTTTAATGACCAAAGTTATTTATTTGAATAAATACTCTTTTACAATGGCATTCTGCTTGAGCACCACAAGCAAGTGAAGTACATAAAAAAGTAGGACCACTGGAAAAGAGGCTGAAAATGCAGCCTGTCACAGTATCTGAAGCAGGGTGTAACCAATGAAACACTCTTCTAAAGGAGCAGCAAAGGAGCAACTTGGTAGCTTTTATATATAAATTTATATATTCCCTGGGAATGCATTCTTCTAATTGATTGCCAAGTCCATGAGAACACTTCAATACATTCTTTTCTGGAAGCAGAAAGCATGGCTGTGGCTTTGAAAGCCGAATTCTGCTGAATGTGCAAGGTTAGTGTTATGTTTAAAGCCAAAAGAGAAATTCAGCAGGGGAACTTCTTTCTTCAAATAGTTGCTACAGTAATCAGAGCCCTGTTTTATGGCTGGGTTATCAAAGGTGCTGCACACAGAAAACCCCTCTCTGCTGTATTCAATACCTTGTTCTCATTATGGTAGTTGCTAGTAGCACTAATCATTCCTCTATTTTTACACCGAGCATTGACATTGTGAATTCACTGTTGAGAGCAGGGAGAAAAAAAAAAAAAAAGGAATCTAGCAATTTTTCATTTGAATAAATCTCTTGGGATCATTTATTAAGAGATAATGATTTCAGTACATCCACATACACCTCTAATTGTCCTAATTCTCTGTAATATTCTTCACGTTAAAACTCTTTCCTGTGGTCACGCCAAATTCCTTTGCTGGTTTAAAGGAGGACAGTTTAATGAAGGTTTAGAGGAGGAAGCGTTCTGGTCCGGACTGCAATTTACAGTGTACGGCAAAGTATCTGCCCTTTGTGCTTCAGCAGAGCTACTCAGAGAGCGGGTAGTTTAGGTTGATCCGGGGTGTTACAAAATGACTCAGCCTTCTTTAAAACACATTGGTACAGGAACAGAAAATAGACAACGGTGTTTTCAGAGGATAGTTAATGGTGTGGAGCCATTTTAGTGCGTATCATTGTATGATGTACTGCTGATATTAATAAATTGCAAGTAAATCAGTACCCAGTTCCTATGCCTGAGAGGGTCAAAAAGACCCACTACTAGGAATTTGCGTTTCTGATAGAAAAGGACTAGAGCTGCAACAGTAAACTGAATGGTCAACTGAAAAGGTATTTTAACCTCTGAAAGTGCTGACATTTAAATCACAAGCTGGAAAAATCACCTGACCTGTCTGAACTCCAGACCCTTGCATGGAGATATTAGCTGAAGTGCTGGCTGGCCTAAGCCAAAACCATAGTAAACACCTATAGACAGTCCAGTTCTCCTACTTGTGCCCGTGCCCTGGCATTGCTGAGGCTACCAGTGGGGTTGTAGCCTGCTATCTCTGAAATGGCCCAGGGAAAGCACTGTAAACAAAAGCCTGCAGGAAATGACTTTTAGAGCAGACATACAGGTCTCCATGGAAGGAAAGAATCCACTTGGAAGCCAGTAGTTTACTCAAAAAAACTAGTCTCAAAATATAGACACCAATTTCAAGTGTGTTCTGATTTAAGTGTGTGTAATCCTGTACTTTTAATGCAGCTAGCAACTGGATCATGTCAGTAAGCATGGAAAATGTCAGTAAGTGATTTTAACAAATTCTGCGACTTTGTTATTATGCACAAACTGGAAGCATGTGTAACCCTTTCTAAATACAGTCAAGTCAAATGAAAAACAACACATGTAATGATAGGAAAGGAAGACCCCTTTAAGGACACTGCTTTTGACAAGAGGGTTATCTAACATCTGCAAACCGTAATCGATGATGAGGATGATGATGATGAAGATGATGATGAAGAAGAACATAATAATAAAATAAAACTTCATAATGTAGAAAGCTTCTCAGTACTCCGGGATGTTTGAGTGGATAAAATGCCAGCACCAAGAAGAAATATCTAAAATGCATTCAAGAAAAAAAACAAGATCTGGCAGTTTTCTGGTTTGTGGCGTATAATAGTAAAATGATGACCAAGAAAATTATGTTCCTTTTACTCCTCATTTGGATGGCATGACTTATGAAAAGTGTAGCATTTGACAAAACCACTTGCATTGCTGCAATCTAAGGATGGTGCCCCTAATGGTACCAGCGCTGGGAACAATATCATTAAAAACTGTTTACCTCCTATGGTCATTGTTCCTACAGTTATGTGAGCTGCATGAGTACTGAGGTCAAATTTAAACCGAGAGTTTAGAGACAAACCTTCTGATCTAAAACATTAATTCAAACTGTCTTGGGATTATTCAAGACAGACAAGTGGAGAGACATCTTATGTTTTATTTTTAAGTCATTACAGAAAAAGTAAATACCCTGGAAGGAAAAGAAAAAAAGGGGAAAAATAGGCTGATGATTGTGAATGATTTAATAGTAAGTTACATTAAATGCTGAGAACATACTCACAGAACTGTTAAACCAAAAGCAAGATTATTGCTAGCTGCATTTTTTAACTCTAGTGGCTGAATTACACTGTATGATTATTAACTAGTACTAGACATAAATCTGGCAGCCGCTATTCAATTTTACCTGACAGCATTCAGTAACATGTTTTTATAACATGTTTTTCCATATTATTTTTTAAAATCACCAGAAAAAAAAATGCTGTTAGCAAATAATAGAAAAGGATTAGAAAAGTTTTTTTTTTTTTCCAATTCCTCAGTTCAACCGGCATCACAAAAGAGAAATTGGAAAAAAAGGAAAAGGAAAACTAGGCATGGTTATTTCAATGCCTGTAAGAAATCATTTAAATGGAGATAAAATTAATCGAATTATGGATATACATATCAAAGTTGCTATTACGCAGAAGGAAAAACAACCCCTGCAATAATTAAAGTGACAATATCTTTCCTTCATAAATTAAGTATTGTTTATGCTACATACAACGCAAAGCTGAACTCAGCCTCACAGTAAAGCGTTCAACATGAATTCAATGCTGTACTGTGAGGCTGAGTTTAACTTTGCAGGATACGGTGAAGTAATCACAGACCACTAATTAATAATATTATGGTCATCTTTTTCCCTATATGTGAAGGCTTTTACAAAATTAGATGGTTTTTTTCTCCCTTTTTTAGTGGCAGAAATGAATATTTAAATAGCTGGTTCCAGCTACAGTTTTGTGCCCTTGTGGGACTGAACATTTCTAATTAGGTTTGTATAGCCCTTAGCCAAATTAGTAGAGTAGTCTTTTCACTGTTTTCTATGCAAAAATGTAGGCCAGTCAGCGTTACACAAACTTCTGTCTCACACTCCATACCACTTCTGACAGCAGTGCACATGCTCGGTTAACTGGGTGTTTTCTTGCTCAAGTGACTCTGTATTAAGATTATTATTATACCTAACAGCAGACTATATTGTTAAAAGAAGCTGTTAATTCTAGAAATGGACTGAAACAAATTTGAAAAAAATAGCACCATATGTAGCTGTTGGTAGGATCCTACGACTTAGGATCATAGGATCTTATTAAACCACTTCTGACTCTGCTCAAAACAGTTTGGAAAGGGCAATTCCTTCATATGGTCTTATACTATGTTAAGGTTAAGAGAATTCCAATGTTTTCATAGACTTAAGTGAAAAAAAGTGAGTAAAAGCTGGCATGTAACCAGTGTGCAATAGAATAGTCACAACTTCATTCCCTATTAGTGGCCAAACTACCCTTATCCAGACATTGTACTAAGCATTGTAAAAATGAATAGGAGAAAAAGCTTTCCTTGGGGCACATCTCTAGGGCAGAGGAGGGAATCACAGCTCCATAGATCCTCCACTAAATATAGGTGGATGCTGCTTCTGCTCCCTGCTGGACACAGTACTGAGTCATTCAAATGGTGCATGTAGGCCAGCTCTTGGCAGTGGACAATGTTTTGTTCTTACTCTCGTTGATTTTTCCAACGGAGTAGCTAGTACTAATCTTTCCTGCGTTTTGAAATGGGCCATGCTATCCATGCAATCCATCGCCTTCCTGCACCACCACTCTCCTGAGCTTCAGCTTCGGCATCCGTCCAGCTTAACTGTCCTCACAGTGTCCATCCTCACTCATTGATAGCCTCACCTTCATTCACAACATCCTCTTTTAGCTCCCACACAATGCTGAAATCCAATCCTATGCACAAAACATCCTCCTCTATTGTGAACAGACTTGATGCTCAGTGCCAGGGAAGCTGTGTGCTCACTAGCGCAGCTCTGCCAGCATTTTGGAGCCAGCACCCACCAGCATTCTCACACTCTGGTGTGCTGCTGTGGTATCTTCTTAATGGTGGGTCCATGGCAGATATAGAACAGAAAATTCAAGAGACTGCATTGGGATAGTGTGGGATAATATTTAGTGGGGAAAGCCTCTCCCTGATTCATAGTAATTAGAAGAGGGTAAAAATGAATATTTCCTCAAAACCTTTGTTTTACAAAGATGTATTAAAATCACTTTGGGTATTTACGTTAGCTATGCAAAAGTCAGGGATTGACTGAATCCTGCATAGATAGCTTTTACCCTCAGCAACATACTCTGGGTGAGTAAATTCCAGAAAGCTAAGTACGCATTGTGTAAAAATAGAAATGTGTCCATTTATGAGGTCTGAATGTACTAATTATGAGAATCTTTGAGTGTCTTTTTGCTTCTGCAGAATGAAGTAGAGAGCCTAGAAATTCCTGTTTTGTGTAAGACATTCATCATAACAAATACAGAGAAAACAGAGAGAAGCAGGTAGAATATGTGTATCTTGGGCTGATAAATACAGGAACACAAACTTGTTCTTATGCACATTTTTTCATTACAGAGCAGTGGTGTGACCATAGGAAAAAAAAAAAAGCAAACCAACCACTGAATACCTGAGCTGTAGTGCATCACTCAAAGTCTGACAAGTGAATCTTTAAGTCATGGGGCTGTCTCTATCAGTCCTTAGCATTGAATATTGGAAGCCAAGATCAGAGTAAGTGAGTTGGGGCTGTTCAGCCTGGAGAAGAGAAGGCTCCGGGGAGTTCTTATTGCGGCCTTCCAGTACCTAAAGGGGGCCTAGAGGAGAGCTGGGGAAGGACTCTTTACTAGGGCATGTAATGACTGGACGAGGGGGAATGGTTATGAACTGGAAGAGGGCAGGTTTAGATTAAGCATTAGGATGAAATTTTTCACTTTAAGGGTGATAAGGCAGAGGTGGCAATCTCTGGAACAGGTTGCCCAGAGAGGTTGTGGAGGCCCCATCCCTGGAGGTGTTCGAGGCGAGGCTGGATGTGGCCTTGGGCAACCTGGTCTATTAGGAGGTGTCCCTGCCCATGGCAGGGGGGTTGGAACTCGATGATCTTCAAGGTCCTTTCCAACCTAAACCATTCTATGATTCTATGATTCTATGAATCTCTTGTCTTGAATAGTTACACTCATTTATTAACACATAATTTACCCAGACTGTCAGATTCCAGAGCTAAAAAAGCCTGTCTACATAAGGAATGGGTTGCCACTGTCAACAAAGCCTCTAAAAGGGGAGAACTTATAGCAGGATAACAGCTCTTGAAATAACACTTTATATTGCTCTGCTAAGTGAAAGGTGTTATGTCAAAACAGGGTTTTGGTTTGGTTTTTGTTTTTAATATTACTACCTTTGCGTGTCTGTTTTTTTGTAGCTATTAGCTATTGTTTGAATGGCATAGGTATACTATATATCTGGATAGGTAATTAATAGCAGGTAATTCTAGCATTATCAACATATTAAAGCTACACAAGTATTTAAGTGCATGCTAGTTGAAACCTTCCAGCTTAGTAATTGACAGCAAGAAGAATGACAATAAGCTCTTAGAAACCAAAATCTCAGACTATACAAAGCTATAAAAATCATCATTAATATTCTGATTTATACCTGAAAGCACATTCAAAGCCAGAAAAGAAATTTAGCACAGATGTCATCAGAACTGAAAAAAGATTTTTATTCTGCATCCAGTTAGAGTCAAACAATTTAGCAGAGATGATGATCTAACTTGTTCAAGAATACTGAAAAGGAGATACTGTTTAAAATTAAAATTGTCTAACTGGCGACAAAGGACGTCTGTTTCATGAAAGACCCTTGCAATATTTTTACTACACATCCCCTACAATATTTCTATTTCTTCTGTTTTTCAGGCCTGAAGATCTACTTCTTGATTTATCCAGAAGCCACAGGAGAAAGACTATTCCACCAGACTTTGTTATTACGAAATGTTTATACCACATTCCACCACAATGTTTAAATCAAGGTAAGGATCCTAATGTTTTAAGGCATTATACCCCAGAAAATTACACTGAATATTGACTGTTGTTGGTGCCCTACTCCCTAGTCCAACAATGAAATTGCAATGGGTAGAAACTAACAATAACTTCTTATTTATTTGCTGTCCTAGAATAGCATAGTCTTATTAGACTCTAGTACACCATTGCATACTGACAAAATGTATCTGAGATGCAGGATACTTATGTTTGCAGTGCATGAAATGGAATAAAGCAGAAGAAATAAGAGATAAAATGATAATGTTATTTAATTTTTTTAAACGCTTTGCCCAAGTCCATGGGACCTGATGAGATACGTCCATGGGACCTGATGATATACATCCATGGGTCCTGAGGGAACTGGCAGATGAAGTCACTAAGCCATTAGTCATCATATTTGAGAAGTCGTGGTGGTCTGGTGAAGTTCCTGCTG
>NW_009648369.1:7542142-7575538 GCF_000708025.1 Charadrius vociferus
CCAAGCACAAATACAGGCTCGGCGGGGAATGGCTGGAGAGCAGCCCTGAGGAGAGGGACCTGGGTGTGCTGATTGATGAGAAGCTCAACATGATCCAGAAATGTTCAATCGCAGCCCAGGTGGCCAACTGTATCCTGAGCTGCATCAGAAAAAGTGTGGCCAGCAGGTCAAGGGAGGTGATTCTGCCCCTCTACTCCACTCTCATGAGACCCCACCTGGAGTACTGCGTCCAGCTCTAGAGTCCTCAACATAAGAAGGACATGGACCTGCTGGAGGGTGTCCAGAGGAGGGCCACGAGGATGATCCGAGGGCTGGAGCACCTCTCCTATGAGGAGAGGCTGAAAGAGTTGGGGTTGTTCAGCCTGGAGAAGAGAAGGCTCCGAGGAGATCTTATTGCCTCCTTCCAGTACCTAAAGGGGCCTACAGGAGAGCTGGGGAAGGACTTTTTACTAGGGCATGTAGTGACAGGATGAGGGGGAATGGCTATAAACTGGAAGAGGGCAGGTTTAGATTAAACATTAGGATGAAATTTTTCACTTTAAGGGTGGTAAGGCACTGGAACAGGTTGCCCAGAGAGGTTGTTGAGGCCCCATCCCTGGAGGTGTTCGAGGCCAAGCTGGATGTGGCCTTGGGCAACCTGGTCTAGTGGGAGGTGTCCCTGCCTATGACAGCGAGGATTGGAACTTGATGATCTTCGAGGTCCTTTCCAACCTAAACCATTCTATGATTCTATGATTTTTCCTGATGTCACTTCATCTAAACAAAAGCTGGGAGCTCCCTCATGTTTTAAGGTGGCAGTAATTTCCCCAGATATTTTCAGTGGCCAAATAGCCATCATTTTTTGTTTGTAGATTGAAAATCTCTTAGCTGTCACCCTCTATTATTAATTAAAATATGAAGAAGAGCTCTGTCAGAAGTACTTTTTCCCCTAAAGTTGATGATGAATGCAGGATAAGTTTCCATACTGAGATTTAATTCCTTCAACTTGATACCCAGACTGGCAAGATCTAAACTAAACTAAAATCAATATGCATATGGCCTCATTCTACTTCCCTAAGTTTGCTCTTACAGCTTCTTATAACTTTTAGGAAAGAACTATATTGCCTTTGAAATTTCTTTCTCCACTCCATAAATAATAGCTAGGAAAACACCGGAACTGACAGAAGCAGAAACCTTATAAGTTGTCACCCGTAGCTACAATCAAGCTGTCCCTAATAACTTCAAGAATGAGTTGAAAACTGACTCCTGTGGAGCCTGAAAGCTGTGCACCACCAGTCATCTCTCCCAGTTTAATGCTCAGCGTCATCCAACTTTCTAACGTGGCAGGGGCACATTAGCGCAATTTAGGTCTCTACATACTTGCAATTGGTTATAGATTAACAAAAAAATATCTGATTGACTTTTGGAATGCATGTAATCTCAGTCTGTTAAAAACAACAAAGCTCCCTCCTCCCCATACAGAGCCTAAGCAGTTCAGCTGTTTCAGCAAATAAGGCCATGAAACAAATACATCATTATACTAACATGTAAAACAAGGTTGTTGACTGTTCTTTTCAAACAAAACCTGTTTTGGTTAAGAAATTGAAATGATGAAATCCCTTTAAGTCACCATGAAAATCTGTTCAAATTTGAAAATGATTCAGTTTGCATACACCACTCCTTAGATCTCTGATTAATTCCTAAGAGGTTTTGTCCATCTTTAGCACAGAGATTGCCTTCCCCTGTAAGCAAATACCTGTGAAATCCATTAAGTAAGTGTGTAACTATCTTATCAGTCTGGCATACTGAATTTCACAAAGGATGACAACTCACAGGTGCCACTAGTTATTTTATATTACTTGATATGATCCGCAGAGTGGATCTAAATTTTCTACATTTGAAAGACTGCATAAAAAGAAAGAAGGGCCTTCTAGTTAAAGCAGTTACTTGGTGACCCAGACAGTAGAGTACTTGCATAGGAATATAATTCTCTGATTGTAGTTAAGTCACTGAAACTCAGTTTTTCAGAGGAGAGTATCAACTACATGTTTCTCATTTTCTAGGTGTCTAACTTGAGACTGTAGGGTCTGATTTATAGAAGTGCAAAGGCAGTCAATAGAGATTGTGCTTTGAATGTATAAAATGCAATATAAACATTCTGCAAAATCAGATCCTGCATTTCTTATACTGGTTACCTAGAATTTCTAGATACTCTTGACTTTAATCAATCAAGAGCAACAAAACTTGCTTAGTATAATGGGGATAATACGCTGTTCATCTTACAAAATCTTATGGAAATAAATTCACAACTTTATGTGAAACAGATCGATACGATTGTGAGAGCAATGGGGGGATGGGACAAGACGAGTAATATTGTCTTAAGAAAAGTAGTTAAACATAAGTCCACATATCACAGAATGAGAAGAGGTTGTAATATAAACTATATTTAGTCAGACTGAGGAAAAGTGCTTACTTAGAGCTTTAACATGGTTCATAACAGTTCTGTTATAAATACTTTTTTTTAAAAAAAAGTCCAAGTTATATTATCAATCACATCGAATTAAAAAAAATGTTTTCTGTGTGACTAGTCTTAAAGACCAAGTTCAGAATACCTTCTTCGGATACCTAACCCAATATGTAAGGCATGCATCTCTATTCAAGGAGAGAATTATGTACCTCTGTAGGGGAGGGATATACCTCTGCACAATGGTGAAGAAATGCAACAAGACACTTCTATAATGCTATTTTTAGAATGTGAATTACAGTAATTTTGGTGCAGTTAATTCCCATACATCCCAGCAGAAATTTGCTAACTCCACAAATCAGGAAAAAAAAAAAAAAAAAAAAAACATGCTTAAGCTTCCCTTCATTTAAACTGGGTGATCCATAGTTCAAGAATTTTCTGTTGCCTTGTGCTTCCTGATGTTCATTGTATTGTTCCTGGGAAAATGTAGTTTTTACATTATTTGTAGCCTCTAGGCAGCACACAATACAAAATAAAGTAAGATCAAGTAAAATAAAATAAAAAAAAAATCTTGTGTAGCATTGTATTAGCTAAATCCATTACACTGTAATGAATTCACCTTCCTCTGAATTAATGGGTATTTACTATCAACATTAAAAAAAGGTACTCACAAACTTGCTTGTTTAATGTTTTGCAATATTTGTACTGTTTCTTTCCCTCAAAAAATGAACCAATTTAAAGATCTCCATTTATAAATATAAATGATATGTAGATGTCTATATAAAAAGCTTATCTGAAAAAAACCTGTACAAGTAGAAACCAACTTTATTCACACAGAATATTTCAGATCACAAAAGGAGACAAGTTCCCTCGTTAAAACAACTGTATTTATGAAATCAGCTGGTTTTTTTAACAAAAACAGGACAACAATCTAATTCCACACAATTTTTACAAAATGATATTTTTTATATGTGGTAGTATTGAATATCAGCCTTACTGCCTCTTCTGAAAATTGGAGTCCTCTATTTCTTCCGTGAGAAATATATACCACTGCTGCTGCCCATGGTGTAAACATGCTCAGTGTGCCCTTGAGGGCCCAGTCCAACTCAGCTGAAGACAATGTCTGTCTTTTGATGGACTTCAGTGTACAGTTGAATCGGACCTTGAGGGAAAGGCTACCTAAAAAATGAGTTATATCAAACTCTAAAAGAAAAAGCTTATCTCAGCCACAGTCCAAATCACGTCAGCTTTAATAGCAGCTCGATCTGCCCTCAGTGCCTGGCCATTCTGTGAACCTTACTAGCAAAGTGGTGTTTGATGCAACATGAGTAGGGAGCATGCAAAGAAGACAAAAATCACAATAAAATTTAGTGCAAAGAATAGATTCTTTTACTTGCAAGAACATTGCTTTCTCTAACCAAAGAGTAGAAATCCTTATGCTTTTCAACGCTTTGTGCATGCTCCTGAAAATATTACAAAGAGTAATAAAAAGTCAGACACACAATTGGAGAAATCAACATGCACATTTCAGAGTATGCAGTCAAAGAAATTTCCCAATTTAATGTGATTTTTAGGAGAAAACCTTTAATATAGCTGCTAAAGTAAAAGAATATCTGCATGGGGTACTGAAGACTGAATTCATTAGTTCAATTAAAGCAACTAGCTCTACACAGTTCCACTCAAAGATCTAGAAAGAGACAGCTCTGCTTGATCATTTCATTTTAATTGTGATAATATTGGCATTCTCCTCATGAAAGTCTTTAAAAGGAGAATGCAAAATAATAAAAGATATTATTCTTTTAATCAGGTGCAAAGAAGAGAGGAGAATAGTCTTAAATATAAGAGAAGAAAATAATTAACAATCAAATATAATGATTGTATTGTTATGCTGATTAGGACACCATGAATGCAGCTCAGTACAGGAATTCATCAGAAATTTATGCTATTTTCTTTTTATAAGTGTCTGTGGAATGAGGTAAATTCAGGTTATAGAAACATGAGGAGTTTAGGGTTTTTTAAATTTAAACTAACATATTTCTTTCACTAATCAGTGGGGGGAAAATAGTTCTGTTTTTCCCTAAAGCAACTTTCTGGTAGTAGTGGTTGAATTAATCAACAATAATTCATGGAATAGTACCAGTTTAGCCAGGTTTGCAGATGTTTTATCACAGGAAAGCAATGCAAACCAGATGGGTGGGTCTGACTCATGACTTCTAATGAAGTTCACAGCAAATGGAACCAGCCATTTAGTCATGGTTGAAGAGATAATCCTTTCATAGTGCTTCCATTTTTACCTTTTCTCAAACATACATAAAATCTTTTCAAACTTGCAGAGGAAGTTCAGAAAACTTTGCTTTCCTGTTGCAAGCATGAGGAGCATATACCATAACATTCCATAATCACCTCCCTGAAATTAATGGCTCAAGTATGGTCTCTGAGAAGAAAGTTTACCTTTCAGTACAGAATTTTGCTAGAATTAATCCCTTGGGCTCTAATTCCCACTATTTAGTATCGTCTAAGATGGTGGTTCTCTTTACTGTTTCACATTAAGTAAATACAATTTTGTAACACTAACACAGGTTCAACCAAAGTAATAAATGAGCTTCCCCCAAGGAAGAGACACTGTTCCAATAAAAGACACTGAGTAACATATCTGATAGCGCTCTGTGTGTGTTAGAAGATAGTAATGCTCCAAAGGCTGAAATTCAGCCTTGTGCGAGTTGGTGTTCCACTTAAAGGTCTCTAAATTGCCAGCAATTTTGCAATGGTAATTTTCTCCCTAAAAGGCATATTTCAGTATGGATACTACAGAGGGCTATTATGTGCTGCAGGGCGCTGGGTCAGCTGAGGTTGGAAAAGGCTCCCTCTGGTCTCACAGATGTCAGTAAACTCTTCCTGAATCACAGTAGCTTCAGGGATAAACAACAGAGACTTCAGCTCATCCTGCTATTCTCAACTGGCCTGCTACGAGTTTGCCAACTTCAGATATGAGCGAGTGGCAGAGATTACAATAACTGCATCAGGACTACTGGAGCATAGTGCTAGGAGGTGAGACAAGCATTTTCCGTCATCAGTGAGGTTCACGTAAGTGGGAGAATATTGAGCAGTGATAGTGGTAAATTGTGCTGGGATGCATTAAAGCTACAGCTCCTGTCCAACGCAAACCAAAACAAGCAAGCATGCACTGTTAAAAATTCAGTCCAACAAGGCTGTCTTTTTGTCCAGTGTGGAAAACCATCGCAAAATACTGTTTTCCTCAAAGTCACTGGGCATGCCAAACTGTTCATCGAGGCTGTGGCGGTTCAAACCAAACCATTCTCTGCTGAGAACTCTTTCTGTGAATCACTAAGCACATGCGTAGTATCTAAGCATGTGAGATGCATCTTGCTGACATCTTTGGGTCTATTTCTATGCTTGAAGAGAAATAACTGCTTAATGTTTTACCAGATGGGGAAATTTATAAAAGAAAAATGATTACACATGCAGAACGTATCAGAATGCAAATAGCCATCTGTGCTGGCCCAGAACAGGGCACCAGTATATACAGTAATCCAGACCGCAGCCCCTGGACCCCACATTGCCTCTGTGTTTCACCTTATCTAATCAATTGGTAAAATACAAAACTAATCCTGGCAGCAAGGACTGGGTCTGAAGACTTTCAATGGCCTAAATAGTGAATGATGGATAATGCCATGTACTTTCTGACCTAGTGAATTGCAGTGGTTCATCTTAATCACTAAGGCTGAGACTAGTTTGCCCCAGTTCAGTCACAAGTTTCTTATTTAAGACACTCTTAGGAAGAAATGTTTGATCCAGACAGCACAAACCTTAACAGTACATTAAACCTGAAGTATATATAAATAAAATAGATTAGTTATTTTTTTCCCATAATTTAAGCCACAGAAAGGAAAATCATTAATTATTTGAATACCATACACTGGATACAAGTGTCTTTAAAACAAACAAACAAAAACTGGGCTGTTATGAATTATCTAAGCATAGATCCCTGTGGATACTGTTCTTAGTTTGCAATTATTTTGTAGTATAATTTTATAAGGTTTTAGATGTTTCAAAGCTCCTGGCAAAAAAATCCTTGTCTAGCTCAACAAGCAAGAAGATGCAGACAGAGACATTCCTAGATATTGCAGGATTCCAGCCCACAAATAAGCAAGAATAGGCCAGTGGTTTGAAGACAACATTTTAGGAAAGCTCCTGAGGCTGGCTGGATGTAATTGCCATCTCATCAGAATTCAGCACATTACAGAAACTTGCAGAAGACTT
The DNA here is from genome assembly GCF_000708025.1 of Charadrius vociferus. Taxonomy (NCBI): domain Eukaryota; kingdom Metazoa; phylum Chordata; class Aves; order Charadriiformes; family Charadriidae; genus Charadrius; species Charadrius vociferus. Next base: position 7,548,867 of record NW_009648369.1, read on the forward strand.
CCCATTTCTCTTCCTTCCTTTTCTCACTAAACAGAAGTCAGAAAGAGGATGAAAAGTGAATGGTGACAAGGAGTTTTGCTTCATAGCTGTCATGAGGAGTTCTCAGAAGGCAAATCAGTGTCTGCAAATATTTGGCTGTATATATTTGAAATGTAAGTCCCTCTCTCTGTTTGCTAGTTGGCAGGTGTTTTGTTTTTGAAGAAGACAAATGGAAGAAAAATCACAGTAAGATGAACAATGATCCCCACAAACATAGCTTTCCACCTCAAAGACTATGCCTTCCTAGATCCAAAGAAAAGGTATGTGAAATTAAGACTAAATGCATCAATATTTAAAAATGGTGCAACTGCACTCAGAGAATCTGACTCAATTTCTGACTTGACACTGGCCTTTTAAGCACACTTGAGGAAACTGTCTGTGTTATGCCTTTTCAAAGAGCAGTAACCTGCAAAAAATGCTTTTTCTGCATCCTCTGAGATTTCTCATCCTTGTCAGTGCACCTGCAAAGGGAAGCAGCCCTTGACTTGAAAAGTAGGTCTACGTTCACCAGCTTGGGAAGTATCCAACAGGTTAGGGTAAACGTGGCAATGTCTGGCAGGTGGCAGCACATGACGGTAGAATAAAAAACACCACAGCCTAGTGCTTTATTGCAAGTTGTTATTATATTAACCAGAAAAACATTTATGCCCCGTATACAAGGTTCATTGATTTCTGGTTTCCCACATTTCCACAAGCTTATTTTGCCTAGTTTGTTGCTGAAGTTCCCTACAAATCATGTGAGTGTGTAATAGCATGACCTCTTCTGATTTGTTTGCCTGCCTAGTAGCCAACTAATAATGGCCTTCACAATAGTATGGAGGGAAATGCAACAGATGATGACAGGGCAACATAGTTTGGACCGGCTAGTCTTGGTAGGGGAGGCAAATACCCTTGTCCTGTGCATGTCTTTCTCCTCTACCTCCAGTAAATCTGCATCTGCAGAAGTATGTTCTTGAACACTTTTAGGTTCAAATAGTTCCAAGAAAAGCCCCAAATTTAAAGCAATTTGAAAACTATGCGTGAATCCAACTAATGTTATACCTTGTGTCTATTTCAGAGGGAAAAATACCTTTGGGAAGAATCAGAACATGAAAGCACAAAACAAGAAAGTTAGTTCGGGTTCTACTCCCCTGCTTTTCATCACTGTTACAGCTTTAAAATTTGCAGAAAACAATATAATATAGCGGGGTTTGAAAAATGATCCTAGTGTCATTCCCATCAGTCAGTTAATCATTTACACCAGTCAGTTTCTAACCAGTATTTGAAGAAGTTAAGAACCCAGATTCTTCACATCAGTTAAGAATTTGATAGATAATGTCCTTATTCACATGAATTGCCTTAGCCTCCTTTTCAGTAGTGCAAATGACTATAGAAAAAGCAGCATAGAAAGGAGTAATTTAGTGGAATAATTCTAATGAGGAGAAAAGTTGCAGGATCTACATTTTATGGACTGAATTTCCAAATATGTGTCATTTTCAAAAATATTAATGATTGTAAACATTGAAATTCCACATAAAGTAAAACCTATATTTGAAGGCATGATTGGGCTAAAACTGCAAACACCTGCTGGACTGGAAACAATATGCTTTGATTTAACTTTCTTACCAACACTTGGTCAATTACTGGCATTTCTAGATGGTAATGAAATTATACAAATAAAAATTCTTCAAGCACATAGATTTCTATGATTGAAATTCAGTTGTTGGCAGTAATAATGTCAGTATATTTTAAAGGCACACTTTTTCCTTTTCCTAGTACTATTCTAAGACAATTACAAAATAAACCTGTTTCATATTTCTTTGAGTTTTAGTCTTCATACATAGTATGGTCAAAACTGCCGTACTTCCATCACAAGCACTGCAGAACCTGGAGTGGGTATCTGTCCCATGACTGAAATTCTCTGCCACTCTAGCTTGTCATAGCTATGCTGCAGTCAGTGGAGATGAGCAGATTTTTACTGGACAGAGACATTACCCTTGTACAGTCCTCTACTGCAGAGAGCTATTTTGAATACACACATGCCCTAGTTCAGTTGGGAATTTATACAGGAAGGTACTTCCAAATAAGGATGAAGTAGGAACTCGTACAGAGCTCTTTCTGAATACATGAATCTCCCACACCAAGCACACTGTCAAAATGAGGTCTGATTTGTCATTTGTGCTTTTGTTAGCCAAAACGATCGTAAACCTTCTGTTTCAATATGAAAGATTGCAAGCTATATAGGAAAGGTGCAGGAGCCACAGCAGAAAGCACTTAGAGAAAATTGCTTATTGAAATCTCCACAGCTGGTAGTAGTCTAGAATAGGATCATTTGGTCAGTGAGGGTGTAAAGGGTATAAGGCTAAAAATAAGAGGGAAAAATAGAGGATAAAATTGGCCTGAAAAAGTCTGTGACTGAATATGGCTATTAAGAGTACTTACTCTTATTTTACTATTCTCCTATTAGGTAATTCTGAAAAAAACATAGCTAATAAAAGGCATCATTTAGGTCAGCACAGATTAGATGTTAATTGGGAACTTGGTGACTAGACAAAATTAAACTATGCAGTACATACAGTCAGAAAGAAAGAAGGAAAGAGAGAATCTTGTCTACAGATCCAAAATATTCCTGGTAGATAGGAAAAGGTGTCAAGTCTATTAATCAAGAAGCACCGGGTCGCATCTGCATTTACAACGTGTGTCCAGAAATGGCTGAGGTCAATGTTAAAGGTTTTAGTGACCTAATTTGGCTTCGGACGAGGCCCACAATTTGCCAATGCCTAGTGTTCAGAGTAGTCGGAGCGCACAGGCACCAGAAGAAAGAGAAGGACGGCAGGTGAGCACAAAGCACTTCGTTCTCTGATCCTGTTCTTTGTCATTGCTCTTTACATAAATGACTTTGAGCCAGACAGTATCAAGAAACATACATTCTCACACTAATTTCTCACTGTTGTGAAGCTTGATGGATTCACTGGGAGTGACTGTGGAATGATTATTAAAAATGACCAATAATACAGCATTGGTCACACATTAAGGAAAGTTATAAAATCAAAAGGCTTCTAGGGTACAATACAGCCGCAGCTGCTATGTCAAGGATCTGCTATGTGCGTGATTCCCTGTACAATATTGCTTGCAAAGCAACATGGGGAGTGGAGTGGGGTGGAGACTCCAAGGCCAAACCCTGTGATAATCCATCAAACATGGGGACGAGATGGCACCACGGAAGAAAAACAGTGCGAAGGATGGAGCAGAGTGGAGACACTGCGGCTAAAATTCTGTGATAAACTGGGAACTTGGGGACCAAATGGAGCCCTCAACGGTCTTACAGAACTGATAAACTGCCTACTTGTTAACCTGAGCCAACTATCTGTCACTTTTTTGATTAAATGCTGTCCTTTAGTGAACTTTGCTCATTATAATGTCATTATAATACCAAAACACACCTCCATCCCAAAAGCTACCCACCTCCAAGGTGCGAAAACTCCTCCTTGAGTCTTTGCCCTGGATTTTTTGTAAACTATACCTTTTAATGTGAGGCGAGACAATTTTACACCAATCATAATGAAAGTATTTATGACTAGAGTCACTCAAACTCCACCTTGAAGATAAAAATTAGTATAAAAATAGCAAAGGAAAGGGGGGATGTGAGGGAAGAAACCATCGTGGACTTCTGGGACCAGTCAACGGGCTGACCCTCTCTTGCCCCCCCAATAAGGACACTTGTGGGTAAGATTTGAACACTTGGCTATGTCAAGTGCTTCCCCGGGAAACTTAGAAATCTTTATACAGAGTGGTTTTATAACTTAGGACATTTGTAACCGAGCTATATTGCTAGCATCTTTAGTATTTGCACATGCTTTGCAGACAGTCACTATCACCGGCAATCCAAAAGAACTCGTGTATCTGCTGTTTAAGTAAACTGTACTGTGTGGGCAGCGAGTCGTTTGGGTTTCTCATTGAACGCGACCAAAGAGTGGCCGTGTTAGTTCATGAGCACGACGGGGCTGAAGGTGCAGTCCGCTATTATTCTATCCAGAACTGTAACAGTTTAATATATATTAAACGTGCCTGGGCTGATAGTGGTGAATTGGGCATCACTCCGAATTTAAACCTAGCCACAGCTAGCCTCCCACCTCGGTGAGGAGTGTTAGAATGCAAGGGGGGTTATTTTCTGCCAAACTACTTTGCCCCTTAACGCAACAGTGACACATTCAGAATGCCACATCGCACAGAAAGCCTTTTGTCATCTGCTTAGAAGTGTAGCATTTCCCGCATAGAACATATCATGCTGCTTTTTCACCCCTTCAACCCCTTTCAAACTTTCACGGAAGTCTGTGTCTTAACACTAAGATTTTTAGTCCAGAGAGATGTATTAAAGCAGTTCTTGTTCTCGGTCATGTGCTGGGAGCATACTGCATCACCTGAAGGATTTCTGTCAGGATGGTATATATCATTACTCCAGATCCTTAACCAAGATCTCATTTGTAAAGTATGGATGTTACATTATCTTCCCTTACAACATTCTGGGTTATTTTTACTGTGTTTTGTCTTGTTGATTTGAGAGATTGAGGCCTGTATACATGCTGCAGGCTGCTGCTGATTCACCTCCAACTGTGGCCTACCCCGTACTAGAGCTATTACACTGCCACAGAAGGACTTTATAAGCTAGGATTTAAAATGACTTTTTATATAGAAGCGTCTATTATTCCAGCAGCTTTAATCAAGCCTTGCTCAAAATGCATGAGCACTTTCTAAATACATTATTGTGTGCGCAGATGTTGCAGGAGCAGTATTCCTCTTGAAAAGGACAAAACAGAAATGATTTCTGTAGAAGTAATGAAGTTTGCAACAAGGTGACTTGCTATAATAATATACTTGCAAGCATACAATCCATTTGGATGGTGAGCCTCCTGTAGAACTGGTAAAGTATTTCAGACTTTACAACTGCATATTTCTCTGTCTATACTGCAAAGGCAGGTTATCAGTGGGGAGGGTCATATTTTAAAAGTGAGATTTTTCCCTGAACCCATCTACTCTGTCTTGTTCTTATCTTTGCCTAAAGGAAATTACAACAACTACTTAGCTGGGAAACTAATATTAAAAGAAATATTTATGTTTCCTTTAATAATATTAAGCAGGAAGAAACAGAGACAGACAGTATCATCTGTGTAGTATCTTTCCTTTCACACCCCGAAATCATCAGCAGCACAAAGGGTTCTGTCAATCAGGTGTCTGCAACGGTTGTTACAGTTCTGCGTTATCTCTGACTGGACTTTGCAGTAAAGCTTTTCAGAATTCATAGTCTGTTAATGACACAATCTGACCAAAAATCTTTTCTGGAGCTTTACAGTTCAACAAAGCGATACAGTCATATATTCTGGAAAAAAAAATAAAATAAGTTTTTAATCATTCGCAATTGAACAGCTAAAAATTTTCTGTCTCGCCAACTTGCAGCATAGTTCTCCTGAGCCAACAGTGGAACAATTACATATACTGATCAGTCCTTTCTCTTGCAAACAGTTCTGTTGCTGTTGACGCATATATTCATATGCTTAAGTAACTATCAGCAAGAGCAAATTTTTCATATTTGGAGCTTTATTCACAGTTTAAGTTCTTTATTATTCCTAGGGGAAAATATGCCCAACGGACTAGCAAAGTAGGACTCTATTCAGCTTCAGAACCCATGCAAGAAGACATATGTAAAAAGGAATACATTATCACACCATTATGGGGTAGCACTTGATCTGAGAACTATTCTTAGATTTGCATGTATCATTCTTAAGTCATAAATCACGGGTCTAGATTTTTTTCTAAAAACCCATTACTTTGTATATCTTATACTAAAGGAGAAAAATGACTAATAAATTGGAAAATACAATAATCCTTTGGACTTCAAAAAGACATCATGGTTATTAAGTGGAATTTAAATAGCAGCATGTGTACACAAATACTTGGCAATGACTTACTGATATAAAGAAAGTACAATATCTTCCCTTAAAAGACCTTAGCAAATGTTGTGACAAGACTTGGCTTAGAACAATTCTAAAATATTGTATCCCTGCAATTAGTCTATTGTAAGTCAGATCTTAGTTTTGGGGAGAACTTGGCACCTAACTGTCCCAAACTTTGGCACATAGGAGTGAACTGGAAAGAAGTAAGCTGTTCTGATGGTGACTTCAGTACAAGAAACTAATTAAAACAGAATCCACGTTACGTAGCTCAAAACCATCTCTATTGCAAATCAAGTGAATCAGTTAATTATTAGTATTATCACAGAGCCCAGAGGCACAGGAAATCAGGGGCCATTATGCTTGGGACTACATGAACACAGGAGACAGACTGCCCTGAAGAGCCTTACATCTAAATAGACAACTCAAAGTACGGCAAGTGAAATAATCTCAGTGGAGGAAATGAAGCACAGAGACATTGTATCAGTTGCTCACAGTATCAAGGAAGTTTTTGGAGGTGTTATGCATTATACCTACATATTTTCTATATATATAGAGAGAGAGAAAGAGAGAGAGATAGAGACATACATATAAAAAAAGTCCATTTGATGTAACATGTTGTAATACTTAATACATTCCAATGTGCCCTGGCGGCAAGAAGGCAAATGGCATCCCGGGGTGCATCAAGAAGAGTGTGGCCAGCAGGTCGAGGGAGGTCATCCTCCCCCTCTACTCTGCCCTGGTGAGGCTGCATCTGGAGTACTGCATCCGGTTCTGGGCTCCCCAGTTCAAGAAGGACAGGGAACTGCTGGAGAGGGTCCAGCAAAGGGCAACGAAGATGATTAGGGGATTGGAACATCTCTCCTATGGAGAAAGGCTTAGGGACTTGGGCCTCTTTAGTCTAGAGAAAAGAAGATTGAGGGGGGATCTTATTAATACTTACAAATACTTAATGAGAGGATGCCAGGGGGATGGGAGCAGTCTTTTTTCAGTGGCGCCCAGTGATAGGACAAGGGGTAATGGGCATAAACTTGAACATAGGAAGTTCCATCTTAACATGAGAAGGAACTTCTTTACTTTGAGGGTAGTGGAGCACTGGCACAGGCTGCCCAGAGAGGTGGTGGAGTCTCCCACTCTGGAGACATTCAAAACCCGCCTGGACGCTGTCCTGTGCAACGTGCTGTAGGTGACCCTGCTCTGGCAGGGGGATTGGACTAGATGATCTCCAGAGATCCCTTCCAACCCTAACCATTCTGTGATTCTGTGATTCTGTGATTCTGTAATCTGAATATATTTTAATAACCTTAATAGCCTGCCAGGAGCTATGAGGCAATCCATGATGGAGTTACCTCAAGACTATATACTTTATATCATCAGTATTATGACTTTATGAAGTGTCATATTTTACTCCAGTAAAGGTTGGAACTTTTTACCTTGTAATGAGAACACTCTCTTTGCAGTTATGTTTATAGGATTACATGTGTAAATATTATTAATAAAAATTTATAACCACTCATTACAGATTATGCCTCACATTTTCCTGAGAAAAAATAAAAGGCAAAAATGCAAAGAATTTACTTCCTCATTGCAATCCATTACTTTTCTCTGCCCAGGAAGTGTACATATGTACAGAGAAAGGTAAGTCGGTTACAGGTTTGATTTAGCAATACAAAACAAATATGTTTTTTCCATATTGATCGGAAACTGATATATGCCTAAATTGACCAGTTCTGCCACCAGATATCTCCTTAGGATCTCATTATGGGAGGTCAAGGTGCATTAACGGCTTGACAGGTCAGTTCAATGTTGCCTGGAAACCAGTGATCCTGACCTACTTGTGTTTAAAATGGGCAAACAGAGAAATGTCCTAATCAGCAGTAAATAAGTGCCCACTGCTTGTAAATGGAATTTTTTCTAAAGCTTGAGATAATTCAACCAAAGAAGAAAGATGGAAAAAGTATGAATTAGAATCTGCAATTCTCTAGGAAGAGTTCACTGAATGTCTTAACAGCTAAAATTCTGTAATTGAGTGAGGATGACGTTAGATAATATTTCATTAAGGAAAAGGAGCAATAAGAAATCATAGTATTTTATGAACTGAAGAAAAGCAGATGTGTTCAGCAACGTATATAAATTCAAACTTAAATATTTCAATATGTCAATAAGGGAAGATAAGGAGACAGGCAGAAATCCATGGCAAATGGAGGTAATGACAATACGAAGATTTGTTGCTATTTGTTTATTAATTTAAAAAAAAGAATAGTTTGAATCCATTAGTAGATGGACAGAAAAGGCAGCAGTGTTCAACAAGCATTTTTTTCTGTATTTAAGAAATAACAGGATGATTGATTACAACACTCAAGCATGATGAAGCACTTTCCAGATCGTTAGTAACAGTGGAGGCTGTTAGACAACATCTACTAGGTATAAACATTTTTTAAATCAGCTGGTTTGGCTAAATTGCAGACAGTGTTACTAAATGAGCTAACTGTGGAGTTTTCTGGCCTACTAATGCTCATTTATATTATATCTTGAAACACTGGAAAAATTCCAAAGGTGCAAAGACTATTAACATTCAAAGAAGGTAAGTAGATATCTCATTGACCCAAGCTTCATTTGCTGTGACGTTATTTAGAAAAAAAAAAAAAAAATCCAAAGAAACTTCATGAGTTTTAAATACACATCTTCCCTTTAGGGTGTAGGAAACATCTGAACTAGCTCTTCCAGCTTCTTACAAGTAAAAGGTTCCTTTTTTTGCTGACCAGTGCAAAACAATTTTGACTTCTCCAATGCTTTCAAAGGACCTCTAACATAATCTTTTGACTTAGAAAATGTTATGTTAGTTTTCAGTATGATCAAACGCAGTCTCTTCCTCAGAAATTTTGACAGTAAATGTTTTTCTTATTAGTGTCTTGTAAACCTTGAATATGTATGCATTTTGGATAGGTATAGAAACTTCTTTAAGACATCTTTTAAAAACATGCCAAGATCAAAATCTCACAAAATGTGGTCCCAGTTAAATTTCCAACATTAAGATTTATTTTAATGCAAGTTAAATTTAATGCCTGACATGTAAAATTAGATAAAAATAGCTCATTTTAGTAATTCTAATAATGACAAATATAGTAAACTAGGCCATGCTGAGCTTCATTCAGATCTGTGGGACTAGTTCCATTTTTTGTGGTCAGTTTTCTTGGTAACTTTTCCTGTAGGAATTAATTAATTCTGGAAGAGTCAACACATAGATCTTACACTAATCCTTTTTTAGCAAACTACCGATTTTCAAAGTTATTGTTAGTATCCTGTTAAAAGCTATCCGTTTTAGAATATATTTTCCCTAAAATTTTTGTCTGTCTTTTGCCACATAGCGTCCTCAACCTAATTTACAGTACTCCTGCAATAACAGTAGTCCTGCTGCTTAAAGCAGGGAATTCTCTATCTTTGTATCCCCCAACAAATTGAGCTTCTGCTCATGACCTCAGCTAAGATGCAATCAAGTCACAGACTAATGAACTGTGAACTCCATGAAAGGGATAGTTTAACATACATTCTCTCCAGGGCCTTGCCCATCTGCAGGCAGATTCTCTGTATGCTGCAAGTGTGTAATGTCTTTTGTCAACCTCAAGCAATCTGCTTTTCCATCTGTGGTTTCTCTGTATCTTCTTTCTGTTCATTAGCCTTGGGGAATAACTGATCACTCTTTAAGACTATGCCTTGCATAGGAACAATACATCTCCAGCTGCTTGCTACTACTTCAGTTCTTTAACTGGAAGGCTAAACCTCGTATACCTACAGTTATCTTATCCATGGGTTATCTTGGCTTTCCATCTGGCCTGCTTTCACGCTGTAAGTTCCTCTAGTAACTGCTGAATTACTTTTTTTTTTTTTTTTTTTACTTTTAATCAGTGTCACTGGAGGCTGTATTGATTAGTTGGCAGTTTAAGAGTGTGATTTCTTTATCCTTCAAAGACTGATCAGTCTTAAAAACATGAGGGTAGGAGAGAGTTATTATCACGCTGTGTTTGAGACACCTGTGTTCTTATTAAAAGATATGGTGGTCATCACTCTGTTTTTCAGTATCTTCTACCTCAGCATTATTATTAATGAGCCATCGTCCTTCAAGTTGTGTTTAATTCTTTTTTATCAGTTTTTGATAAAAGTGTGTTAGATGTTCAAATAGAACTCATTTCTTCATAATTTTATCTTATTTTCTTCCACAGATAGAATCAACATTGATCATCCTTTCACCTTTACCCCAGAAAAGTCTATTTTTTTCTTCATATTCATTGTTATCAGCAAAAGAGTAGCCCTGCTTCTTTTTGGATCATTTTCAAGTTGGGGAACCTTAGTAGCTGCGCATACACTCTTGTTATCAAATCATATATAGGTTGGAAGTCATCTCTAGTGGTCATCTGGTCTGACCTCCCTCCCATGCACAACTCTGCAGGTGTGTCTGTATTCCTGGTCCTTGGCATTGAGCTGCTGCTTTGTAGTCCAGCATAGCAAGCCGAAGTGCATCTCCATCACTAAGAATCTCCAGTGGCAAGAGATATTTCTTGTTTTGATGCTCTTTTGATGGATCATGTCCTGTTCTTTCTTTACATGTTGTGGTATAGTTCTGTGAGGTGTCATGCAGCATTGGAGAACTGCTTTATCCCAGCTGTTGTTGGCCAGCATGAGGTAGCCTGGCCAGCATGAGATAGCTTTCCAGGCTGCTCAAGCTATTCTCCAGCTTTTTTTTTCTGGCAATCCTGAAGTCTTGTTTTTCCAGATGGGCTCTCAGGATCCAGGAATTTGGACTGCATCGCTTGGCTGGCAAGTATATAAGGGAAGACAGGGAGCTGTGAGGCAAGGAATTGATTCTGGACATCCTGGCTGACCTCCAGTTTGTTTGTTCTGCCTTACTTCTCCTTTTACCTGCTCAGCTAACTTTCCCTTTCATTTTTCACCATCTTCCAAAGTCAGCATGGTCTTTTCTCTCAAATAATAATTCCTAAGAAAGGGTAGTTCTTTATAACATGCCACATTGTTCTGTAATATGTGCAAAAGTCCTCATGTGTCTGTGTCACTACTCTCCAACATAGCAGTTAGCTTTAACAATGCTTGATTTTTGGCCCATTGCAGGTTGCCAGGTGCAGTCCCAGACCACCTCCCATATTACAGCTGCTACACTGCACTAATACTCACTGCAAACTGAGCATGGAAAGCAGCCCATTAGCTCTAGTTTTATACCAAACAATTAGAGTGACAAAATATTTTATTTTTCTAAACTTGCCTTTACCCTTCCCACTTTTTCCCATTGTTTCAGAAATATTGAACCCCCCCAAAAAGGAGAAATGAGTGGGTACTTATCAGTTACTTTTCTTCTGCCCTCATAGCACTTGAGGATCTAATCACATCTGTTTATGCAATTGTTTATTTGCAAAACATAAGAGGGCAACCCAAGGAATCTTCTACCACTGTGCAATGTTATGTTTCTCCTCAGTCTTCCCTTAGGCTGACAGTATCTATACTGGGGGAACAAAAGGAGGCAAGCACCATCTCCCTTCCATCACAAAAGGAAAGAAGGATATTGATCATATGTACTACAGAAATCAATAGTTTTACATTCCCCACTGCTGTTCTCGTTTCTTCTTCTCTGGACTTCAATCTGTACACAACTCATCTTGAAAATCCCTCCTCATTTGGATGTCTGTTTTATTGATAAAGACAATTGCCTTTGAAGGCTTTTGGAGTGGTGTCCTCTTTCTACTTAATTTTCATATTTACTGTAATACAAAAGTCTAGAGCAATTTATTTCTCTCCTTTGACTATATGGGAAGAGTTGAATTTGAGGAACAGTTTTACCAGTTCTTCACCAGTTCCAATTTAGGCACAAATGTGTTACACAGGTTAGGTGGTCTATAGCTCACCCCTGAAATTCTGAATATATACCTTCAGCCATCAGGAGCTATCTGATCTGTTGTTGGAATAAGATTTCCCTTTCTGATTATACTTATACGCTCCATCTTTCTCCTGTAGAAGTTCTTGTTCCAAATTAAAAATCAGCAAAAATATTTCAATTTGAGTGGAACATCTGTCCCTTATGATATGTTTTGATTCAGTTTTGGAGAGTTTTGTGCATTATAAAAATATTAATTTATTTAGGTATATTTAGAAATGAGAGGATTCCTGTGTGGATATATCAAACTCCAAAAGTCAACAGATAAAATGAAAAATTTCTTTCAATTTTATTCTTATCTGAAATATTCGTATTCTTCTCTTATAAAACAAACAGTAATTCACATTTTTTTTCAGGTGGATATTCAGATATGTATTCTTCAACTGTGTCGATCCCAAACTGTCTCCAAGAGTCCCCTTAAAGGATCAGCTAAGCCTTATGCAATATGTTCAGGTGTAACAGACTTTCAAGATAAGGAAAAAAAAGATAGCAGAAGCTTTGCTTGATACCTACTACATTGTAGAATTGCTTATAGTTTCACAAAATCATTGTAAATTATGGTACTCCATTAGGCAAGGCAACATCTTCCATCCATGAAGCACTGTGTACATGACTACAAAGTCATACATAAAGAAACCAATTTGACAGAAAGTTACTACCTACAGCAAGGCAAACAAACAGTGGCATTAGCATGATATACCTGGGAGTAAAACTGGCTCCAGTAAATAAATTTTTTTCTTTCTTCTCCTATTTTCTTTGTTTTGTTAGTACCATTGTCACCTGCTGAACAGCAGTAGTCAAATATTAACTTCTACTGTTTCATAAGAGCACTTCTCATTTTTTGTGGGGAACCCTGCGTTGCAGTAGTTACTGGCAGTTACTGACGTATGTTGTTTGCACAGTCCAACATTGCAGAAATTCAATGTGAAATACATCACACCAACCTAATGCAGCAGGCAAAGCAAGCTGTTAGCAGTTATTTTCTGTTCATTCTGACAAAGATTATTTAAATGAAAAGGTTCTTAAAGCTGAAACAACTCCAAGAACTGTTTCTGTGGGACAGTTTTATTACCATATGCTGATTTCAGTTAACTGAGATTGCCTCCCACTGTCAGCTTTGTCTCTACACATCTTTAAATGAACTGACTGTGCTGAGGAAGGGGAAGGTCAGCTGTCTGTGCTCGATAAAGCAGCACTTGCAGGCTGATGCTGAGTGACAGGCACACTTCAGCAATATGTCAACCAATGATGCCACCTTTTATAGAAGAAACAAAGTCAAGAGAAACTACTGTTAAAATCAAAGCGATTATTTCCAAGTTTGCAAAAAGAATACAAGAGAGTGTATGATACTGTTTTTCCTCTAACTCAGCACCCACTCAGAAGCCCTTAATACAAAATCCTCATAAGCGTGGATGTGTGACAACTTAGCAGTACCTACCTAACTCTCAAATAATTCTTATTTTCAAATACAAACTAACTCTCAAAAAATGTTTTCATTAGCTGTGATAATCTTTGAGTATGGTAGAATGTTCTCATGGGACATCCCCTTCATAGTATTTTAAAATTACAAGAAAATAGTCAGATTATTAGCATCATGTACCAGGGGCTAGTAAAATAGCTGGATGGATCTGTATTTGGTCCTGAAAAAGATTTGCTGTTTGATACCATAAGTAATGCTGTATTTAGTGTACAGTGACTCCTAGGGGCTGCCCAGAAAAGTGAATGTTTTGAGGTATTGATTCAACATTTTTCCCTAAAATGAACTTATACGAAAACACTGAGTCCCGTCACCTGGGTGATTACAAGTAGCAAGATGCTAGACATCATTCAGTAATTTCACATTCTTTAGGATGGCAAGCAATATTTAATTTCTTTTTTGTCTGCTCAGTCACTACAGCATTTTCAGCCATGGCCTTACCATGAAGAAAATATAATCTAGATTCATCAAATAGAAATACGAGATATGGCTCTAGCCAAATACCAAGATACATTATTTAAAACTCTAGTGAAATGCTTGCAGACATTATCAGGGCAAATTTAAACATTAATAAGTCAGTTTCAGTAAACAGGGAGATAAACCAAAATCACAGCGGTTGTCTTGGGGATTTGGGGGGTTTGTCTTTTTCTCTTCAATTCTTTATACATGCCTCTTTCTTTTCTCTCTGACAGAGAAGAATAATGGTTTACACTTAGATAAAAGATGTAGATACGGATTTTGTTCCTTCTATAACACTGTCTACCCAGAGTAACATCCAGAACATGTCATTCTTCTCACATTGTTTTCACAATGACTTTGGAGAAACTCCAGATTAACACTTACAAGAAAATAAACCTATTTATTATTTGTAGCTGCATTTTACTTCGTACCAGGCTGAGACAACTACAATCTGGCTGACTTTTTTTAAAAACAGGATTATTAAGAGTAGGGAAGTATTCTGTTGAGAATAGGACAGGATAGAGACATATTATCATAATTATCACATCTTCAGAAAGGAAGAAGGAAATCCAGTTCAACCGTAACACGTATGATTGCTGCAAGAATCATGGGGAACTCACTGACCCGACGGATGCAGGAGGTTAAACTCAAATGTCCTGGCTTTTGATCTTCGATATATCAAAGGTCAGTGATTGCTCTGAGTCAGCAAGTAAGTAGAGGTAGGAATCAAAAGCCACAAAAGTATGACCAATGAAAGAATAAGGAGTATGAAAGTAGTGAAAGAAGATGTGACAGGTGAAGACATACTCAGAGCTGCGTGACAATATAGCTGTTTATATGTCACATAATATGGAAATGTAGGTGTGGTTGCTTGACCCTGGCTGGACGTCAGATGCCCACCATGCCACTCAATCACTCCCCTTCCTTGTCAGGAATGGGGAGAGCAAATAAAATGGAAGGCTCATGGGTTGAGATAAGGGCAGGGAGAGATCATTCACCAATCACTGTCATAGGCAAAACACTCAACTTGCAGATATTAATTTAATTTATTACCAGTCAGATCAGAGTAGGGTAGTGAGAAATAAAAACTAGATCTTAAAACACCTTCTCCCCACCCCTCCCTTCTTTACTACCACTTTTCTCTACCACCTCCCCTCCAGCGGAGTGGGAGTTGTGGTCAGTTCATCACACGTTGTCTCTGCTGCTCCTTCCTCCTCAGTGGGAGGACTCCTCATACTCTTCCCCTATTCCAGCGTGGGTCTCTTCCATGAGGTGCAGTCCTTCAGGAACAGAGTGATCCAGTGGGGGTCCCCCACAGTCACAAGTCCTGCCAGGAAACCTGCTCTAGTATGGACTCCTCTCTCCATGGATCTAGAGGTCCTCACAGAAGCCTGCTTCAGTGCAGGTTTTCCACAGGGTCACAGCCCGCTTTGGGCATCCACCTGCTCCAGTGTGGGGTCCTTCATGGGCTGCAGGTGGATATCTGCACCACCATTAACCTCCATGGGCTGCAGGGGGACAGCCTGCCTCACCATGGTCTTCACTATGGGCTGCAGGGAAACCTCTGCTCTTCTGCCTGGAGCACCTCCTCCTCCTCCTTCTTCACTGACCTTGGTGTCTGCAGAGTGGTTTCTCTCACATATTCTCACTCTTCTTTCCGGCTGCGGTTGCTGTTGCACAGCAATTTTTCCCTTTTCTTAACTATGTTACCCCAGAGGCACTGCCACTATCACTGATGGGCTCGGCCTTGGCCAGCAGCAGGTCCGTCTTGGAGCCAGCTGGCATTGGCTCTATCAGACACGGGAGAAGCTTCTAGCAGGTTCTCACAGAAGCCACGCCTGCAGCCCCCCTGCTACCAAAACCTTGCCACACAAACGCAATACAGTAGGTGTCCCGTTTGTACATGCCAATGGCAATGCTAGACACAGTGTCCTTAACATTGTCCCTCATTTTTCCTCTGCGATCCATAAATCTACTTTTAACAGCAGCAATTGCTTCTTATCCCTACAGTAATGAAATCCAACTGTCATCTTGTAAATCTATCTACTTAGTCAGATTATTTTTCCTCTAATCCAGCTGAGCTAATTCTTTCAACTAAAGTCTGCAAAAGGGTGACTAATTGTGCTTAGTGCTTTCGTGGTGTTTGTCATGTTCAAAACATTAAACAAATGTTAATTAATTAAAAAAATATACAGAGCTACAAATCTGCAAATCAGTCATCAAGGCTGTGTTTAATAGTTTATTAATTAAAGTTTCATCATTTGGATTTTATCACAAGTCGGTCTAAATTAATACTTCATTTTTTGAAGGAAAATTGCAAGTATAATCATAAAGAAACAGGAAATTGTTTCAGAATATTATACAGTCAAGTGAAATAATATCATCTAACATTGTTGAAAGGTTCCTACTATATCTGGTTGTTCTATTTTTCTAGCTGATGGCTCCTTCCATCCTCCTTCACGATACAATAATGCAAGCAATAAATACTGTTGCATGTACAACTCACATCTGTTGTATTTATCTCTAAAAGATCTTTTTGAACTGAAGAAATATTAGTTCTTCACCTGCAAAATGTCACTGAGGAATATTGAAAATAAAAAGACAAAGCATCTCACTTAATTATAATGGTTTACTCTTCCATCTAAAAAAAAAAATAAATCCATGCCATTAGAGAAATATATAAATACCTGCTCTAATAGGCTTTCACTGTATATCTCAAGTATGGTTTGTACTTCATGGGCATCTCATGTTGATGAGCATTTCTGCCTTGTAGAGGCAGGATGCTTCCTTTCCCATGGTGTAGACAGCCTGTATCTTTGAGGTGAATGAAGAGTGCTCAATGCAAATACTTATCCTAGGAAGCACAAATCACTCTCAAAATATGTAAGGATGCTTTTGATGAAGACTTCTGCTAGCTTATGGAGACTTTTGGTAACCGACTCTTGGATGACATATTCTGCAAGAGTGTAGTATTTCTAGTAGTATTAGTAGTATTTCTAGGTTCAATTCTCCCATCTTCCTCTCTTTCTTATTTTGGCCCATCAGGTGCAGGAGAACATTTCTGTTAACTCAGGAATGCTTTTTTATTTTTTTATGACAGAATAAGAATTTAGAACTTCCTGTGTGGCCTTGAAAATCACAGAGGTGATGTTTTCTAGTGTATTGAGTAGCGTAAAAAACCAACCAACCAACCAACCAAACAAAGTCCCCCAAAACCTGTGTAATTTTTGGCTAATTTAGATACAATCTTGAGAGAAGTGGTTTGCCAGCCAACATGTCCATGCTCAGTCTTGCACAAAACAAAATTGTGTGCCTCTGTCTTAGGAGTCTGATTTAGGGTATTGCTTCTAGTCTGAAGGAATTTTCATGGACAGGAAGTGGACATGTCCCTGTAGGGTACTGTTGCAAAAGAGAGCTCAAACAGCTTTTGCTACAGGAGTGCATCTCCGCACAGAATAAAGCAAAAGGCCCCCAAGCTAGGCCAGATACAGGAGCTGCTAAGATCTTTGTCAAGTATGATCTAAGATTAAGTTTTGCTATTTTATGATTTACTTTGGTGGCATCGCTTCCAGCTTTGTAACCAAGAACATAACTGTATGCTGGAAGAAAGTTTATGAGTTTTAGTTTAAGCTATAGGGCTTAGAGTGGATTCAAGTAATTTTGACAGGCACCAAGTTTACTTCTTTTCTAGATACAGCAAATAAATCATAGAATTGTAGAATCACAGAATGATTTGGTTTGGAAGGGGTCTTTAAAGATAATCCAGTCCACCACCCCCTGCCATAAGCACGGACATCTTTCACTAGATCAGGTCGCTCAAAGCCCAATTCACCCTAACTTTGAACAGTTCCAGGGATGGGGCATCCATACATAAATTGTCTTTGCAAAAACATATTTTGCAATATTTACATAGACAGATTAGAGAAATTTAGACGCACTTCTTGGTAAGCTGTAACAGCCGGGGCAGGGGAATGTTATCAAGTGTCAGGTGAAAGGGAGTTTGTCATCTGGAATGGGTAAAGAAGAAAGCTGTTAGGAAAAGCTCACAGCCAGAGGAACAATCCTTGGTAAAGTAATCAAAGTGAAGAGGACTATGCTTAACATATTATAAACTTAAAATTAATAAAATTAATCATATAAAACACAGTGATGAACAGATTATCAAGAGAGACTTGTTAGAAATCTACCTTAAAACAGCAAGAGTCATCCCCAAGTGATATCAGTATATTTCTATTTATCTGAATTCCACTGGATTATCATTAAAGCTTAATATTGGCATAGCCATTCTTAAGCAGTTCTTCCATCAGCTTGCTACCCTCTCAGTTGTTGGTTGGCATTGCTTGTAGCTTTCATTTCCAAGATACAAAAATTACCTCCTTGGTCTGGAGAATGAATTGTTTCTTATATTTGTTTTTCCCTCCTATGCCGCAAACCTCAAAATTGTTCTTGTTGCTTATTATTATGATAATAAGAAGTAAGTGCTGCAACAGAAAAGGCAAGTTTCTTTTCTCCTCTGTGAATTCTGACTCGCATTTCTAAATATACTTTTATCTGCCGTTTTCCCCTTGTGAATAACTAGTAGCTATAACACCTACTAAAATACTGCTCCATCTAATCATGTGACGGGTAACATGATCCTGGTAACTATGTGTTCTTCCTCTGAAGTGTCAGACACCTTCATCTCCCACTCAGCGTGACAGGATTTGCAAACACACAGCATTTCCTCAAAAAGACCCATATTGAATCCTGCCAAAACAATCCTATCCAAACCAACTCCATGAAATCTTAACAATGAGACAATGCCAAACGGCTTCAAGATTTCATTCAAACCCTTATTGTGTTTACTAGGTTAAGTTGGAGGACTACAAATTAAGCTTTTCAGGAGATTTCTGGAGTTTCTTGCTTTCAGTTGAATGAGAGCAAGAGATATCTGTGTTTTGTTTTGTTTTTTTTTTCTAGATATAACATTTTTTTTATTTTGCAGTTCTTAACAGAATCTGAATTCTCCTACCAGACAGTAAACAAAAATCAAACCATAATTTAATTAATTCCATACTTAATGCCTATAACCAATAGCCTTCACAATAATTTCTCATATACTGTGGTAACAGTTTTTTTCTTCTATTTTTGAAAAAAAAAACCACAAAACAAAACCAAAAAAACCCCAAACCAAACAGGCAGATTATGTAATTTTGTCATCTCAAAATCACAGGAAGTGTAATTATATATAAATCAGGATTACAGCTGGGTGAGGTCATGACTCTCAGAATTCCGCAAATAGAATTCAGCAAAACAGAAGACACAGAAGTGACCTGTATTTCCTGAAGCATTTATGTTTCACATAAGCAGAAGTTTCACAAGCTTAAATGCTTTTATATCCATGAGGCAGGAACTGGAAACTCAGGACCAGATGTCCACACAGCGTATCGCCATGTATGATATAGATATTTTTGAAGATGATAGCCTAGAAGAATTATTTCATGCTTTGGTTACTAAGCAGAGAAAAACAATAATATTGCACACAAAGTGTACTTTTACTTATTGATTTGCATTCCTCCACCCACTCCTCCTCTTCTCAAGTACATTGTTGAAGATTTAAAACAAAAAATGTAAGTTCTGAAAACAAAAGAATGTGCAGCAAGTGATCTTCTGCTCCAAATAAACTTCCCTCTCTAACTTCAGTAGTTCAGAGAAACCATATTTTGATGATATATGAACACAACCTGCTCACCCAAAATTCAGTTTTTTATCTTTATACCTAATTCTGCTTTGTCAGAGAGACTTCTGCAGTGTGTTAAGGTAAATTGTATGTAATATGTGCATCAGGCCTACCCAAAATTGCACTAGCTAACCAGCCCTCTGTAGTGGGTTCCCTGGAAGAAACATCATATTGGAGGAGTTGGTGGTCTTGGGCAAGCCACATCTGCTCTATTGGGCCTTGTACTCAAGGCTTGAGAAGCCTTAATTACTCTTAGCATGAGTAGCTGTCATATAACCAACCTGCTAGCACTCAACACTGTAAAGGAATCATAGAATCATAGAATGGTTTAAGTTGGAAAGGCCCTTGAAGATTATC
The DNA here is from genome assembly GCF_000708025.1 of Charadrius vociferus. Taxonomy (NCBI): domain Eukaryota; kingdom Metazoa; phylum Chordata; class Aves; order Charadriiformes; family Charadriidae; genus Charadrius; species Charadrius vociferus. The sequence goes on from NW_009648369.1 coordinate 7,568,786, forward strand.
AAGTTCCAACCCCCCTGCCATAGACAGGGACACCTCCCACTAGACCAGGTTGCCCAAGGCCACGTCCAGCCTGGCCTTCAACACCTCCAGGGATGGGGCCTCAACAACCCCTCTGGGCAACCTGTTCCAGTGCCTTACAACCCTCACAGTGAAAAACTTCTTCCTAATGTGTAATCTAAATCTCCCCTCTTCCAGTTTAAAGCCATTCCCCCTCGTCCTGTCACTACATGCCCTAGTAAAAAGTCCTTCCCCAGCTCTCCAGTAGGCCCCCTTTAGGTACTGGAAGGCTGCAATAAGGTCTCCCCGGAGCCTTCTCTTCTGGTGCTGGCATGCCCCAGGCTGGTCAGTCCTGTGCTCTGGTGGATGTCATCCCACCCTGTCAGGAGAAGATAAATGGTCTTGTTTCCTGCACAAGATAAAAGGCACCACAATATGGGAGGGAGACTGAACCTCTCTGCGGGTGGGATCTGTGCAGCGAGCTGTGGGAATCCACCTGGCATCACTCTGATGCTGCATGAAAGTGGGGTTCCCAGCATCTTAAGGGATGAAACATTTACTTGCTAACTATATTTCTCTTCCTATTTTTATCTTACTGTTAAAGCAATTTATTATACTGTGTGCTGTTGTGCCTTTCAGATTGAGATCCAGAAAGAACCCTGTACCCTCCATCCCCCCAGTGCAGAGCACTCTCTGAGTCTTCCCTTTGCTTTCCATGATTCAAGTTACTACAGCATACATGGAAACATGGCAAATGTGAATCACTGCAGCTCACCAAAGAGTCAGTAATTACATGGAGCCAGGCAAGCCACAGACAGACAGGTATAACTACATCCCTTATTAGTACAAACTGGCAGAGTTTCACTCAATTTATCCCATTTAGTAATTCTGATTATTAAAATTTAAACCTTCAGTATATCTTCAAACCCCATCTAGTAAGTTTTTCCTGCTTTTCACCCCATGTTCTCCATTCTTTTATCTCTGTTTCTTAAAGCTGAAATTTTGAAGTGGCCCAGCATTTGTTTTATGGCAAAAATGTTTTATGCTCAAAAGCAGAAGAAATGATTTATTTCTACCAATTGTACTTTCTTTCACAAATTGATACTATATGGAAGTGTTACGTTGTTAAAGTCTTTCTAACTATACTCGTTCAAAGGTTGCCATTACTTGGAGAGCTGTACGAATGGAGATTATTGACCTTAATTCATTTTAGACAAGTCAGTATTATAAAAGCCAGTATCATGGTTGACAGTAATTAATACTTACTTTCGCTGTTTCCCCAGAGAGTCGACATAATGAATGACTGTAGCCTACCATTTGCTATTTTATAAATTACCTCTAAAAAGAACAATACAAGATTGTGATGATATAAGATGTGCACTCTAGAAAAAAGTAATAAGTATGAACAAGTTGAGGTTATCATCCTTAATATCTTAAAATATTTTTAAATAAACAAGCAAACTGCAAAGTGCCCCAAGGTCCATATTTTGATAGTTTGACATAGAAAGAAGTGTTCCTCCCAAGAAGGGTTCCCTTCTAGAATAGGATTAAGGTAGCCTTGCAGTTCTACGAATCTTTGCATTTACAGAGAATCTCATGTCTTCAGACCAACCACTCCAGCATCTTTCATTAAAGTCCAAAGGTGGGCATGTGTGTGTGTGTTTCTATATATTTGCAATCCTCAGAAATTCCACAGCTAATTAAGTTGTTCAGTTCTTCCTGCCTGATGTCTAAAATGCACCTTTCACAGAATAACTAACTACACTAGTCTGACATGAACATTTCACTTTAGTCCAGTTATTTCCTGCACAAAGAACTGTGATTCATAATAGCAAGCTAGTGTAGGAGAATATATTGGAAAGCCCTTATTATATACCATGTATCAAGATTAATTATTGCACTTAGCCTAAAGCACATCAGGTTAGTCTCTGTTATCGTTTAATTATCTTCCTAGTTATCTTTTAATTATCCTGTTTCCCTACTACTGCTAATATATGTAGCTAGTATCCTGCATCTTTTTCATTTACACAGGAGAACACACATTGCTTTTGAACTGCAGCACAGCTTGTGCCAATGTTTTGTAAATGTTATCTGCATTAGAAAATCTTTTCTTTAAAACCACAGATTTCATCATGGTAGAATATCATCAGCACAGTAATTGATCAGAGTAAGCAAACTGTTTAATTATTTTATAAGAATTTTAATAATCTGAAATGTTACACTGGTAATTGCTTTCCCTTTCATATATATCTTTTCATGCATTAAGCCGAATATTGGTCTGTGAAGCAGTGGGGATTGACCTTTCACTATCCACTCATTCCCTCCCAAGTGAATAAAATATCTTGTGGGACAGATTCTATAAGAGCAGCCCACACATTCTTTGGGTTGTTATTGAGGAAGATGTTTTGTCTTAGTGCATTATCATTTTTTTCAACAAAAATATTAGCAGGTAACAAAACCAGAAAGTCTCACTTCATAGCAAAATGTGAGAGATGGTTGCTTGGGCAGTGCATGTTAAATTTTAACATTCTCTGCTACAGAAGGTAGATAAATTAGCAGAAATAGGGGAAAGCTGGATAATATTACAGATATTTAAACATTGGTGACTATTCAGTGTGAGTTATGCTAAAATACCAATTGCAAGGAAAGTGAATGTCATGCTTCATTGGACAACCTGATAATGGAGGCAGTGTAATGCATTGTCTGTTTATTGTTAATTTAGCAAGAATGGCATGCTTCACATAACAAAGGGAATAAAATAAAAAATAATAATAAAAAAAAAACCCCACCAAATGAAAACAAGCAACCAAACAAAAGAGGTACCTCTCCCAGAAAGCTTGCATAAGGCTCAGCTACAGATAGGAGTATTTACTGAAGGTACGTGTGCACAAAATGTGCCAGCCTGATAAATGGTAACTGTCAACAATCTGTCAAATATCAACAATCAAATATCAGCTATCAACAATAACCTGATTACTAGTCCCGGCTTCAACTGTCAACGTCTTGTACCAAACCTAAAGAAATTCAAGGAGAGCTGAGGCTGAAGGGACTCAAGAAGGCATTGAAGAAGGACTGCTATATTTCTGTTTTCCCAGATATATTTGTATGTTTGGCAAGCACATCAAATATAGCACATAAAAAAGAGATATTTGTTCACTTGTCCAGAGTTTCTGGATGTTCAGTACCTTGCTGAGAATAGAAGTACTAGTGCCAGCAAGGTAGCTACATAAATTCCCAGATGTCCACCCTGATGCCTGTCACACACACAAACACAAGTCGCTCCATTGAGTATTCACATAGCGTATAGAAAAGGCAGTATGATTTCTTCCTTTTCTTGACTTAGAAAAGTTATTTGAACTCAGGTCTTCTTACCAAAAAGTGCTGGGAGTGCTAAAGGATATCTTATCATAGGGACTCTCTTCACCTTGCCAGTTAAAGCAATGCCCATCTGCTCGAAAAAAAATTAACAGCTCACTTTGGCTACAGGCAGTTTCATGCACAGCCCTTCTCCCTGTCGCTGCCTTTGAGTGTTTAGTTACTTGTTCAGCAGAGAACATCCTCAGAACAACCCCTGATCCAGGAGCCCTCAACTGCCTCTAGAAGAGGTCATTCCCCACTACCAGCAGAGCGAACCCGGAGCAACCAGCTTTGGCCTCAGGGCCATGTGTCCTCCATCACTACTTCGCTCTGTGATACTGAGCCTAACACAGTGGAGTCTGTATGATGGCAGACTAAGCTGATTCCACACTCCTTCCTGAGAAAAAATTTTTCCTCTTTTTTTTCTGCACAGCCCCCAAGAGCTATGCAGGGAAACAATCTCATTTAACCTTTTGCTTTGAAAAGGGGAAGATGCTTCTAAAGGGTAGACTGCACAGTATTAAAAAGAGAAAACTACTTACTGGAGACATTGTTTTATGTAGCACTTGACATCAAAACATGAGGAGAAAATTGTAGTTCAGAATGTTTTCACTTGTCCCTTTAATAATAATTGCATGTGAAATTGTGTGCTGCAGTGGCACTGCTTTTTGTCAATTAGTATAAGATGAAAATGCTCGTTGAATCCAATTCTGCATGGATCTATGCTAATTTCATGGTATGTTTCCAGATTATATCCTTCAGTTTGACAGATTTTGTGAAATGTTATATGGCAACATCTGATTTATTTAGTTAGAGATGCTGTCTAATGAGAAAAGTAATCAGTCCCACTAGCCTTTGCTTTCAAATATCAGTTCCCATTAGAGACATTTCTGCAAACCTATACTGCTCTTCAGTCTATTAAGTGGAGATTTTCTGACTGAGAAAACTTTCCAAATCTACACATCATAATTTAACTGAAATATAGCTCCTTTCCCCAATGTATGTATTTCCATTTCTACGTTTTGCTAATAGCTTCTTTTTGCTGTTAAGATTTAAGCAAAGTTTTTCTCTCCTGCTAGCCAATTATTCTCATTTGGTTGATGTGGCAGTGGAAGTACAATGAATTCACAATCTGTGATGATGCAGCCATTGCCATGACAATACCTTTTCACACTTGTTTTACGAAATGAGCTGTCGAGCTTTGTTGTAAGTCAGAAAATTCTTCACTAACATTTAAAGCTTTTAAGTTTAACAGAAACTTACAGATATTAAATAGCAAATCATTATAGCAGTCATGATTGATAGACTGGTATTATGTTGCTTCTCCGATAGATAAGTGCTACAGTATGTTTTCCAGTATCATCATTCAGTCATCTGGGGAACTAATGTAAAAAAGCAGACTCCTATCTTCTAAATTTATGTTAAAGACAATACTTTCTTCATTCTTTCACTATTTGCACAATATTTATGGTTGTAAACCAATTGGTAGCTTAGTCTAATGTTACAAGAACAAATTTCTGTGCTATGGGAAGCTAAAGGACTGCTTTTACTACTACTACTACTACTGCGATTTAAATTCTTGATATTGTATTTTACCAAAGGCAAGAACTTAGCTACAAAAAAGAAAATACCAAAGCTCACAATGCTTAAATTTCAGAGCAGCTTCAAATTAAGAAATTGGAACACGACTATTTTCATATGAAGAGAAAACATAAAAAGCCTCTAGTGCAAAATGTATGATCTTACCTAGGTGCTTCACAAAGTCCAGATTACTAATTATTGCATACCTACTGATAATTGTAATGATTCTCTTTAATGTATAGCAATAAACCTTTTTGTATGAACTATTTGCAGAAGTTATACTATTATATGAAGTGCTACATGGTTTTAAAACATTTCTTCTCAGTTCCTTAGTGTAATTTGTAACGTCTCCCCAAAATAGATTATTTACTTACCTGACATTTTTTAATAAACTTTTGTAAATAATCTGAAGTGTTGTTTTCTTCTACACAAAGCTGTGTAGCAGCTCACAAATTTCATTACCATTGCTTCATAAAATGTCAAAAGGACCAAGTGCACTGAACCTGTCATAATGTACATGACATACCTAATGTTATTAATGACAAGTTCCTGTAATAAAATAAGATCATTTATCTTTGTTCAAATCAGATCCACATGACCAGACTGAAGAAATAAACTGGCTTCCTGAGTTTTCTTTTTTATATTGAATCATTAAATTTCATGTTAAAGATAAAATTTAGAAAACAGTATTGTGTAAAAAGTCTATATTAAAAGAACAATAAAAAAAATTACTTAGAGGGTTTAAAAGAGCTTGAATCATCTTATATTCCAATATTATGCAGATTAATAAAATCTATAAATTCTAATCCAAGCAACCCAAACATTCAGCACACTCAGAATCATAATTCTTTCTTTTCCTCTCTTCCTGTACTCTCTTCCCCTTTTTAAATGAGCTTTTCTTTTTTGTGAGGAACTGAATACACCAGTTTCTTCTAGAGTCCCTCCAGCATGTGCACTCTGCGTACAGGTAAACTCAATCCACAGGGGCTTTGCTCTGAGAATTTCAGCTGCTTATTCTGCAGGAGGTTCGCTCTCCCTTTCCCCTTAGAAATAAAGCACAGAGGAAACTGAATATTCAGAACCTTGGGCTCTTGGCTATCCATGAGCACCATAGACCCTCTGGACTCCTACTACGATGATTATCTAATTGTCCAAGGAAAGAGCTATCTATCCTACTGTATTTTAAGCACTTACCTGAGGTGCCTGATTTAGGAATCTCATCATTAGAAAGTATCCCATCATCCCTGAAGTGCTCTCTTGATGACTGATCTAGAGCGAATTTAAGATACAATCCCTCTCTGAAGAGGTTTTCTTCCTCCATCATTCTAAAACAAGGGCAGGTATCTAAGTTAAGTACTCAGTATGAGTACTATGTGTATACTTAAGTAGGTACTCAGGAATGATCCCTTCCTTTTTTTTTTTCTAACTTGTAAGGTTTACTCTGTAAACAGGTACCTCTTCTGCAGAGCTTATTGTGTGAATACATAGCGGAAAGGGCGTCGGTACATCCTTATAGTCTTATTGACATCCTCTCTCAATTATTGAGCTTTACAGACCTTCAGTTTAACATACACAACTGTTTGTATGTTCTTATATAGCCAGTGGCTAATTTCTCATTGTGATCACGCAGAGTTCAAATAAGGAAACACTGGATGTGAGACTTACATGAAAATTTCAGCAATCCCAAGCAATTTGAAGTTTGCACGCTAGTAGATGTGTTCCTAGGAAGTGATAGTGCCACAACATTAAAATTCAAGACATAGTGATTTGGAAGTGAAGGTAAATTGTGAATAGAATGCAATCAGAAACAACATGATT
>NW_009648369.1:7575583-7638564 GCF_000708025.1 Charadrius vociferus
GAAAAAATTGTTTAAAAGGGAAAACACACCTTCATAACCAAGACATATTTAAAGATCTTATGGGTGGAAGAGAAGCTGGTATTAAAAACCTGGTAAACAATCAGATCACAATATGACATTAGTTAAAGATGTAAAAAAAAAAAAAAAGACATTTCGCATCTTCAAATCTCAGGGGGAACATTTACAAACAGCACAAAATACTGTGGGTAAAAAGATACTCAATTACCATACTGCTTCTTTCATAAATGGAAAAGCTGCTAAAAGGACAGATTAAGGAAAGGGCACCCAATTAGCCCAATGAGAAGGTTTGAGACAATGCCACTTTCTACTAACTATGTCATTAAACTCTATCTGTCCATCAAACAAACAAACAAACAAACAAAATGGGACAGAAACTATGAATGAGTAAATACCCCATCTCTCTAAAACTTCTTCCTTCTCTCCTTCAAAATTTGCCACCTAGTGTAATTTGCATTTAGGTAAAGAAGGCTAAGAAACTGCAGAACATTCAGGAACATTACATTTGGGAATAAGTATTTTGCAATGACTATTCCATATTTTGTCTCTGCTTGGAGAATTTAATTCTGAAAATAAAGGAAAGGTGCTATCCAAAAAGGCAAGTAACCACTATGAAATTTCTTTGGAATAGAAGTATTTTAGACAAGTCAAATGACGACAGATAAACTATTTTAGAAAAGTGATCAGTTTTCTTCTTGTAGACCACACATCCCTCTTGTAGAACTGGTCCTGCTGCAGGATCCCAAATGAGAAGCCGAGGTTAATGGTTAACCGTGCTACAGATGAGGGTTTGAGTATTATTATTTTGCAAAAACAAAGCAAAAAATCCCCCCCCCCCAAAAAAAGTAATAAAAATTGTGTACCTACTCCAGACTCCCATTATCGTTTCTGAGAACAGTGAAAGCAGCTGCAAAAAGAGTTAACCCTGTTGATAAATGAGAACTAAGTATCAAAATCACAGACATATCAGAGATTAAGACAATGTTACATAGATGAGACAAGAAAGAGAGTCATGGCAAATACCGATAACATTAGAAATGAAAGAGATTAAATATACGAAAATATTCCACTACTGTTGTGGAAAACTCTTAAAATAACATTTTGTTGCTTTGCAGAATACGTACCCTGGAAGAGTAGATGAAAGTAAAAACCACATTGAAAAATATTAAAAAGGAAAGATTTATCAGTGAGATTTTTACATCTATTTCCATTTTCAGTATCCTATTAAATCAACAGCCAGACTTAATTTAACTCTTGGCAATTTTCTACTTCTTTTTGCTTGCATTTAGTGTTTAAGTAGGCTATAAACATAACTTCAGGGACGTTTCTGGTTAACCACCTATGTCAGCAGTTTGCTATTGGTGAGTGCCACGTACAAAAACTCTAGTTAGGTTTCCTGTAGCAACATTTGTCTAATGAATTACTGTGCATCAGCTGCAGTGATTCAGTCCCAGGATACAAGGCAGTACTCACTTATAAAGAGCATTGTGGGGATGCTACACAGTCATTAGACTGAATATATCTTTAGAATACAAGGGAAAAAAAAAAAACAAAAACATTTCAAACACAGAGACTGCTTTAGAAAACAAGGTTTTACAGAACTAATACAAGGGCAGAGTACACTGCTCCAACAGACACCTTTATAGCCAAGCTTAGAAATAATTCCAAAGCTAAACTTTTTAGTTTACTTCTGAAAACACTGAAAAGGGCGGATTATACGTTCATGATTTATCAGGAGTAAAATTTCAGCCCACAACAATTCCACTAACTATACAGGAATTAAGTGACTTATAAAAAGTACTCAGACTCCTATTGTAGAGCGGTAAAACCAACTCCGGAGAATTTTCTCTTCTGCCTTTGCTCCAACTCCTTGCCCAAGAAAGTGAGGAAACACCTTGTTAAGTCTCACATCTATCTTTGGGAGTATGATGGGCACCAGCTGTATAGACAGTCAACACATGCACTGTACCAAATTAACCAGACAGAGAGAAGGGATTTCTCCTCCTCTGTCAGACAAAGAAGAAAAAAGAAAAAAATGTAATCCAGAGTCTGTTCAGAGCTGTGCTCTTGGAAGCTCAGAGTGGAGTTTAAATAGACCCATATATGTACATGTCAGCAATTTTCAGTTACCATTAAAAGCATTTTTCTGAATAGTGTAACAAGGTGGTTATATTACATACCAGGACTTTCATTTTACCATACAGACCACCAATAACACCTGGTGATCTGCTGAAAGGGATGCAAGCTGCCGACCCAGTCCAGGAAGAGAGAATGGATCTCATGCAAGACACTAAAAGTCATTAAAACCTTTTTTCTGCTCAAAAACATGTAGAAGAAGCAAAGTCCTTACGAATAGTTTCTGATGCAGGCATCCTTAAATATAAATGCTACTTCAGTTTTGTCTCAGCAAATGCAGCTGCTCAAGCCTAGTTTTTAAAGATGCTTGACTGTCTCTTAAAAGAAGCACTGCTATTGGGTCTAACTGATAATTGAACATCATCATCTAGGTCGTGTTAAATATAGATTTTCAAAAAAAATCAAATTCTTCCCTGTCAACTGATGATGGGTGTTTTTTGATAGAAATCATAGTGCAAGCTGCCTAGATGCCTGGAGCAATTAAGTCCACTGAGTTGAATCCCAGATCTGACCTGGCATGTCTTTCTACTTCAAATACAAATTAAACTTTATCAGCTAAAGGAAAGATATTGATGAGGCAGCATAATGGGTATTTTTAAAAGACAATTGGATATGTACAGGCACTACAGGCTTGACAAGGGTATAACACTAAAGAATGTCTTGAGATGTGAAGGCCCTTCTGCAAGGTTTCTGTGTTATCACAGCTAATATTGATACTGTTACTTGGTGCAATTTGTTGATAACTTTATCTTATTTATCTATCTGACAGGATGAAGCAATTTCATTCACTTGCGTAAACATTAAGATGTCATCAAGAGCTGACAAAGTTGGTAAAACAACAACAAAAAAAAAACAACCAAAGAAAGAGATGGTGTTTTTGTTATTTTTAATTGAATTAAACCATAGGACTCTCAGAAGAAAGATCCACAGGATAAGCTCTTAATTGCTTCCACCATTATTTCTTCAGTTTTATTTGGGTATTTTTGTTTAATTTAACACTCCAGTGAACTATCCAATGAAAAAACACTCATGTCAGATACCACCTATCACATTTTCACTTAAAGCAACAAATTAAGACAGTCAATATAAATCAATTTTTTTTTTTTTTAATGATTCCCAGATTTAGGTTCCAATATTTCATGCATCACTAAATCTATCAAGTAACGATTGTTTTCTTGGAGCTAATAGAGATGGAACAATTCATTTTTTTAGTGTCTTTTTCCTATGCTGATGTTAAGTTTTGCCTTAGCTCTTTCAGACAGAAACGAATGGCTCCCCCCAAGGCAGAAAGAATCTGTAAATTTAGCTTTGCATTTCACCCCAAATCCAATTATTATAACAACCCTGCTACTACTGTTATAGTTAAACGCCTGTCAGTGTTTCTATTATAACCCTTTCTGTGCAAGTTTATAACTCAACCGTTAAAAAAAAATATGCTTCGAGCTAAATCTTGGCATATATGGTTTCAGCCCAGAATACATTAAAAGAACAAATCAAAACAATAAACCTACAAAGCCACCTCCCCTGCCCCAACTTTCTAAAATGTCTATTTGTCTGTTTTTAATTTTTTAGAAGGGGAAAAGCAAAAAGTTTCAAAAAATCAAAAACTGAAAAAAGAACATTCAAACCCTCATTCATCTCATTTGAAAGTCAACAGCAAAAGTTGACAAACATCTGGATCAAAACTGTGGTAGCAATCCATCTCTCTGTAAAACTTTGTTGATTTCAGAATCTGCCTGGATGCTGCTACAGCTGCAGACTACAGATTGCCTGATGTTTCAGTGTCTCTTGAAGTAGGGTGCTGTATGGAATGGTTAATACCTACCTGTTACAGTTACCTGATCTAAATATTGATATATGCTAAGGAGTGAAGGGACAATAGAAATATAATCAAAAGACTTGTTCACACATTTTAGAAAGTCATAATATGAAGCTATGGAGGGTAGATCTGTAGGAGAACTACAGTGGTAATACTGTCAGTGACACATCCAGTTAGCATCCTGATCCATTGAAACCTGATATTTTTAAAAATCAATAGCACAGTAATATATGAAACTATGCCTTTGCTTATTAACTATAAATTAAAGTCCATGCATCTTCCTCTCTTACTGTGTTATAGCCTCTGAAAAACAACACTGATCAAGCAGCTCAGAAGAGCAATTTTGAACATGGACAAGTCAATACCTAGGATGGGGATAGAACTGGTCACAGATGTGGTCTTAAAGTATAGCCAGGAGCAACCTGTTCTAATATATATCACTTACTGAAACAGTGCACTGGGGAACATTGGAATGAACTATACTACCTTAGGATTCTGGAGAAAACATTTTCAGAGAGCTTTGATTTTCAGCCTGTTTTTTGTGGTTAGTTGATTGTACTTGTTTCTTTGCAAAGCATTATTCATCCTTTATTTTGTTGACTTTTTCTAAATTACTTCAGGAAACTATTAGAGAGTTTACAGTTACAGAGACTCCCCCAGGTTTACTCGAGTAGCTCTATAGCTTCTGTCCAATTTGCCTTACTTTCAAGTCATAAGACTTCCTGTGCCATTGTTCTGTGGCTTTAGAATTCCCTACAATCTCACTACAGATTAGACTCAACTAATTAAATGTGTCATCAGCAGACTGTCACCCCAGCACAACCTTTTACAAATCCTTAATTAATACATTAAAATCTACTAGCGTGAGGAAAATACTTACCCTCCCCCACTTAACCTTTTGGAATCTTGAAATAGATGTCTCTGGCTTGGGGCTTTTATTTGTTTGTTTGTTCTCTTCTTTTGTGTTCAACTTTTAGTTCCATTCTTACTTCCCTTGCCAAGGCTTGTAAATTTCCTTGAGAATATACTTCACTTTTTTCTCTTATCTTTTATGGGGCCCAAGTATTTCAATGGTTTCCTTATAGTAAGTGATCTTATTATTTTATACATGAGGATAATATTGACTGGACTGAGTTGTCATAAATCCCTTCAGTTCTAGGAATTATACCAATTTACAGGAGGCGAGGATTTGACTCCATGTGTTTTATACAACACATGTATGACACTCTAAGATGGAGGTAGACTTACGTCCATGCTTCAGATTTCTTATCTTTTGTTGGACTTTAGTATTCTTCTTGATTGTCAGAGCCTGTATTTTATGATTTAATTTAAGCACAATTCAGTTCTATAAAGTAATCTATTCAGCCTACTCTTTATTTCCTGAGGCTGCTACAGGGTATATAGAATGACCTTGCTGTGAGATGTAAGTGTAATAACATGCAATATTTCAGTGATTTGATTTATAATGTTAAGTTCTTGCTTTGCTTTAATACAATCTAAATGACACGAGGAGCTCTTAGAAATGTATGGAAACACTGTTTTATTTATATTGCTTTGATAGGCTGTTGCACTACAGAGGCTAAATATACTAATAATATCCCTGGTCTATATTTGTTTGCACTTTGTCTAACAAGGAACTCACACAAAAAAAAATGGGAATTCCCTAATATACTGTTGTGGATTAACCTCAGCCAGCAATTAAACACTATGCAGCCGCTCGCTCACTGCCCCCCCAGCAGGATGGGGAGAGAATTGGAAGAGTAAAAGTGAGAAAAGTCATGGGTTGAGATAAAGACAGTTTCATAGGTAAAGCAAAAGCTGCATACACAAGCAAAGCAAAATAGGAATTAATTCACTACTTCCCATCGGCAGGCAGGTACTCAGCCATCCCCAGGAAAGCAGGGCTCCATCACACTTGGGAAGACAAATGCCATCACTCCAAATGTCCCCTCCTTCTTTCTTCTTTCCCCAGCTTTATATTGCTGAGTGGGATGTCATATGGTATGGAATATCCCTTTTGGTCAGCTGGGGCTAGCTGTCCAAGCTGTGCCCCCTCCCAACTTCTTGTGCACTCCCAGCCTGTTTGCTGGTGGGGCGGTGTGAGAAGCAGAACAGGCCTTGACTCTGTGAAAGCATTGGTCAGTAATAATTAAAACATGTCTGTATTATCAACACTTTTCAGCACAAGTTCAAAACATAGCCCCATACTAGCTACTATGAAGAAAATTACAATCACAGAATTGTTTTTGTTGGAAGGGACCTTTAAGATCATCAAGTCCAACCATCAACCTAACACTGCCAAAACCACCAACCACTAAACCATACCCCTAAGCACCACATCTATCCCTCTTTTGAATGGCCTTCTTGGCCACCTGGGCACACTGCCGGCTCATATTCAGGTGGCTGTCATCCAGCACCCTCAGGTCCTTTTCTGCTGGGCAGCTTTCCAGACACTCTTCCCCAAGCCCATAACGCCACATGGAGTTGTTGTGACCCAAGTGTAGGACTCGGCACTTGGCCTTGTTGAACCTCATACCGTTGGCCTCAGCGCATCAATCTAGCCTGTCCAGATCCCTCTGTAGAGCCTTCCTACCCTCAAGTGGATCAACACTCCTGCCCAACTTGGTGTCATCTGCAAACTCACTGAGGGTGCTTTTGATACCCCTGTCCAGGTTCTTGGTAAAGATATTAGACAGAACTGTCCCCAATACTGAGCCCTGGGGAACACAACTTGTGACTGGCTGCCAACTGGATTTAACTCCACTTACCAAAACTCTTTGGGCTCAGCTATCCAGCCAGTTTTTCACCCAGTTAAACATACACTCATCCACGTCATGAGCAACCAGTTTCTCCGGGAGAATGCTGTGGTAAACAGTGCCAACGGCCTTACTGAAGTCCAGGTAGACAGCAACCCTGGCCTTTCCCTTATCTGCTAAGCAGGTTACCATGTCATAGAAGGAGATCAGGTTTGTCAAGCAAGACCTGCCTTTCATAAACACATGCTGACTGGGCCTGATAGCCTATTTGTCCTGTACCTGCTGCGTAATGGCACTCAGAATGATCTGCTCCATAACCTTTCCAGGCACTGAGCTCAGAAGGACAGGCCTTTAGTTCCCTGGACCCTCCTTCCAGCTCTTCTTGTAGATGGGCATCACATTTGCTATCTTCCAGTCAATGGGGACCTCCCCGGTTAGCAGGGATTGATGATAAATGATGGAAAGTGTCTTGGTAAACACTTCCACCAGCTCCCTCAGTATCCTTGGGTGGATCACATCCAGCCACATAGACTCATGTATGTCTAAGTGTTGTAGCAGGTCATTAACCATTTCTCCTTGGATTATGGAGGGTTCATTCTGCTCCCCATCCCTGTCGTCCAGCTCAGGGGGCTGGGTACCCAGAGCACAATTGGTCTTACTGTTAAAGACTGAGGCAAAGAAGGCATTAAGTACCTCAGCCTTTTCCTCATCCTCAGTCACTATATTTCCCCCCACATTCAATATAGGGTGGAGATTCTCCTTAGTCCTCCTTTTGTTGTCAATGTATTTATAGAAACCTTTTTTAACTGCCTTTTACAGCAGTAGCCAGATTAAGTTCTATTTGGGCTTTGGCCCTTCTAATTTTCTCCTTGCATAGCCTCATTAAATCTTTGCACTTTTCCTAAGTGGCCTGCCCCTTTTTCCATAGGCCATAAACTTTCCTTTGCTTCCTGAGTTCCAGCCAAAACACTCAGTTTAACCAGGCCAGTCGTCTTCTTTGCTGGCTCATCTTTTGCCACATGGGGTCTTCCTGCTTCTGCGCCTTTAAGATTTCCTTCTTGAAGAATGTCCAGCCTTCCTGGACTCCATTGCCCTTCAGGACTGTCTCCCAATGGACTCTGTCAACCAAGGTCCTAAACAGGCCAAAGTGTGCCCTCCAGAAGCCAGAGGTGACAGTTCTACTAACTCTTCTCCTTACTTCTCTAAGAATCGAAAACTCTAATTCCCAAGATGGTCTCCAACCTTCACATCACCCACAAGTCCTCTGTTTGTAAACAACAGGTCTAGTAGGACACCTTCCCTAGTTGAATCCCTCACCAGCTGTGTCAGGAATTTATCTTCTACACACTCCAGGAACCTCCTAGACTCTTTCCTCTTTGCTGTATTGTATTTCCAACAGACATTTGTTAAGTTGAAATTCCCCACAAGAACAAGTGGCAGTGAATGTGAGAATTCTCCCGGCTGCTAATAGTTGATTCACCCTGTCCTAGCTGAAACCAGCATGCATGCTGGCTCATTTTGCCAGCCATAGGCACAGAAGGCTTAAAAACTTAGGAAGATATTCTGAAAAGTGCATAATAGTGACTCACCTCTTTAACCATTTAAATCAGTGCAAGAAGTTTTGGTGTCATCTTCCATGTGGACAGAGTGTGGCTAACATGGATGCATTTTCAAAAGTCTTAGCTCACAGGAGGAAAAGTGTTCTAGGACTAGAGTTAGCAGGGCTCATTGAGAGACCTTTAAACTATATTTGAAGGGGGATGGGCATGTAACTGGGCTGGCTAGAGAGGCGGCCGGTGTAGTAGCTCAGCACTTGTGGGGCTGAGTGCTAGTGTTTTTGAGAATCAGAAGGCCCCCCCCCCCAGGGCAAAAACTACACACTCAACAGCCTCTCTGAAATGCCAATACGCTAACACACACAGCATGGGGAATAAACAAGATGAATTAGAGATCTGTGTGTGGTCGCAGGGCCATGATCTCATTGCAATTACTGAGATATGGTGGCTTAGCTCACTTGACTGGAACACTATCATGGATGGCTGTGTTCTCTTTAGGAAAGACAGGCCAGCAAGGCGAGGTGGCGGAGCTATTCTTTATGTGAGAGAGCAACTGGAATGTATCGAGCTTTCCCTGGGGGTGGATGAAGAGTGATTTGAGAGCTTGTGGGTAAGGATCAAGGGACAGGGTAATATGAGAGACACTGTTGTGGGTGTTTATTACAGGCCACCTGATCAGGATGGGGTAGTTGATGAGGCCTTCTACAAACAGGTGAGAATTGCCTCACAATCACAGGCCTTGGTTCTCATGGGGGACTTCAACTACCCTGATATCTGCTGGGAAGGCCACACAGCCGGGCATGTACAGACCAGGAGGTTCCTCCAGTGCATTGATGACAACTTTTTGACTGAGGTGGTGGAGGAGCCCACAAGGAGAGGTATACTACTGGACCTAGTACTGACAAAGAGGGACTGGTGGAGGATGTTAAGTTTGGGGGCAGACCTGACTGCAGTGATCATGAGAAGGTAAAGTTCAGGATTGAGTGCAGTATACACAAAAAGACAAGTAGAGTTGAAACCTTAGACTTCAGGAGGGCTAACTTTGATCTCTTCAAGGAATTGCTTGGAAAAATCCTATGGGTTAGGGCTCTAGAGGGTACAGGGGCTCAAGAGAGCTGGCTGGTATTTAAGTATCACTTCGTCCAAGCTCAGGATCGGTGCAAGAGCAAAAAATCCCTAAGAGCAAAAAATCAGGCAAGAGAAGCAGGACACCTGCACGGATGACCAGGGAACTTCTGAAAAAGCACAGATGGAATAAAGGAGTTTACAATAGGTGGAAGAAGGGGCTGACTGCTTGGGATCAGTATAAGATGTCAGGGTATGCAGGAAGGAAACAAGGAAAGCCAAGGCAGCTTTGGAATTGAACCTGGCAAGGGATATCAAGGCAAATAGGAAGGGTTTCTTTAAGTACATTGGAGGCAAAAGGAAAACTAGGGCAAATGTGGGCCCGCTGTTGAATGAGACAGGTGCCGTGGTGACATATGATGCAGAGAAGGTGGATTTGCTGAATGCCTTCTTTGCTTCTGTCTTCACTGCTCAGGCCAGGCCTTGGGAGTCCCAAACTTTGCAGGTAACAGAGAAAGTCTGGGGGAAACAAGACTTTTCCTTGGTTGAAAAAGAACAAGTTAGAGAACAATTAAGTAAACTGGATACCCACAAGTCCATGGGTCCTGATGGGACACACCCGCAAGTGCTGAGGGAGCTGGTGGAAGTCATTGCTGGGCCACTCTCCATCATCTCTGATAGGTCCTAGAGAACAGATGAGGTGCCTGAGGTCTGGAGGAAAGCCAGTGTAACTCCAGTATTCAAAAAGGGCAAGAAGGATGACCTGGGAAACTACAGGCCAGTCAACCTCACGTCCATCCCTGGAAAGATGATAGAACAGCTTCTTCTGGGCGTCATCTCCAAGCATCTGGAGGAAAAGAAGGCTGTCAGAAGTAGTCAACATGGATTCACCAAGGGGAAGTCACATCTGACTAATCTGATAGGCTTCTATGATGACGTGACTGGATGGATGGATGAGGGGAGGGCAGTGGATGTGGTCTACCTTGACTTCAGCAAGGCTTTTGACACAGTCTCCCACATCATCCTCACAGGCAAGCTTAGGAAGTGTGGGTTAGATGAATGGACAGTGGGGTGGATTGAACAGTGGCTGGCAGATAGTGCTCGAAGGATTGTGGTTAGTGGCACAGAGTTTAGTTGGAGGTCAGTAACAAGTGGTGCCCCTCAGGGCTCAGTACTGGGTCCAGTCCTGTTCAATATATTCATCAATGATCTGGATGAAGGGATAGAGTGTACCATCAGCAAGTTTGCTGATGACACAAAACTGGGAGGGGTGGCTGACACGCCAGAAGGCTGTGCCGCCATACAGCGAGACCTGGACAGGCTGGAGAGTTGGGCAGAGAGAAACCTGATGAAATTCACAGGATGACCATGAGCCAGCAATGTGCCCTGGTGGCCAAGAAGGCCAATGGCATCCTGGGGTGCATCAAGAGGAGAGTAGCCAGCAGGTCCAGGGAGGTCATCTTCCCCCTCTACTCTGCCCTGGTGAGGCCGCATCTGGAGCATTGTGTCCAGTTCTGGGCTCCCCAGTTCAAGAAGGACAGGGATCTGCTGTAGAGGGTCCAGCAAAGGGCTACAAAGACGATTAGGGGATTGGAGCATCTTTCTTACAAGGAAAGGCTGAGAGACTTGGGTCTTTTTAGTCTGAAGAAAAGAAAACTGAAGGAAGGTCTTGTCAATACTTATAAATACTTAAAGGGAGGGTGCCAGGGGGATGGGAACCGTCTTTTTTTCAGTGGTTCCCAGAGATAGAACAAGAGGTAATGGGCACAAACTTGACCATAGGAAGTTCCATCTTAACATGAGGAGGAACTTCTTTACTTTGAGGGTAGTGGAGCACTGTCACAGGTTGCCCAGAGAGGGTATGGAGTCTCCCACTCTGGAGACATTCAAAACCCGCCTGGACGCCATCCTGTGCAACCTGTTGTAGGTGACCCTGCTCTGGCAGGGGGGTTGGACTAGATGATCTCCAGAGGTCCCTTCCAACCCTGACCGTTCTGTGATTCTGTGATTCTGTGACATTCAACTTGTTAATCTGATGCAGTGAGGTCTGGAGTGCTCTCTGCAGCTTCTCAATGCTGAAGACTGCTCTTGTGTACTGCTCAGACCAGTGCAGTCTTCTTCCTACATAGCTAAATGTACACAAAATACAACTTCTTAAAACATCCTTCAAAATGTGAACAAATCAAGCTGGCTGACTGGGAATCAGGCTGCTGTGTAGCACTACAGGTGAAGGGAAGTGTATGAGCTTCCTAATTAGGAAATTTGTTTGAAAGGACTTTTCTATAAGAAATGACTCGGAGGTGTCACCAAGCATGAGACCCAAAATAGTGATGCCATTGCAGATACCAAAGCACACGATATATAGAAGGCTTGATAATAAAAACTATAGTTTTCAATATTACAACTGCTGCGACTAGATAAAATGAAGATCTACTTGTAACTCAAGAAAGAATTCTGCCCTGAAATAGATAGCTAGAATTCCTGTATAATGTATGAAACATATTAAACTTTTCATAATGCATTTGCATTTTTAACAAGAAGCTGTGTGAGGCAGCCAATACTAATAAATCCAATATAAAAAAGCATGCCTTAAATCTTTTTTCTTTCTAGTAATGAAATCTCTCATCCTGTCTATTCAGCACTCATAGCCTTGTATCTTCTCCAAGAAAAAGTATTTAAATCCCATTTTTTTAAAAAGGTAGAACAGGTAGAGGTGATGGTGACTTTCATACACCTACCAACTGAAGGGTTTCAACAATCTTCCAGGATTTGAGAAAAATGCATATCCTTAGGAAAATGAATTTATTTATTTTCTTTGTGTTTTCTTTGACTTTATACTTTCCCAGGGCAGTGTCCAAACCATAATGGTTTTGCCCTGTCTCTCTCCTGGGGAAAATGTTTCATTTGCATTAAATAATGAGAACTTCTGCAGCCCAAAAAAGGAGAGTAAGCCCAGATTTATGGTCTTTCAGTACAATACTTAGTTTACTAAGCAGGAAATCTAGATTCCAATAGCCATTAACTTAAAATTTACAATTTTATGTCTCTACTATAGGTATTATGGACTGGTGGCCCAGGGGTCTTTTTTTTTAGTATTCTCATGTACAGAACACTAAGGAAGAATTTGGGCATTGTTGTATTGCAATTACCAATTTACAGGCAAAAGTCTGTGAAATTTCTCGGACTGTCAAGTTTAACTTTTTGAAAGAGTCCTATTGAAAAGCGAGGTCAAATTGCAATTTTAGGAGGAGAATAGGTTTTGTGAACTCTGTCATCACTTCATTTTGCCTCTATGCAAAGAAAATTGTATCTTATGTTCCAAGTCACAGTACATTTATTCTCAGATAGTTTTACACTGCATTCACCACTAAATATTTTCTGTCAAAATATTTATATCAACTATGGAACTGTTACAGAAAGTAACTACACTTCTATGGCTTGGAAGGAATAGATTTCATCTGGGTCTGGCACATCTTTTGTCTTACAGCATAACTGAAGTATATTTCCAACAGTTTAAGTACAGTGTAGTGATCAATATAAAAGGAATGCAGCTATTTCTGTACTGTTTAAATAAAAATTATACCCCCCCACCCCATTTATGATATTACTTGACTCTTGATAACACTGAAATATAAAGAAGTTCTTCTATGGATTTGGGCATCGTGAAACTGAACACATACTAAAGAAAATATTTTCAAAGCATCATAGTGAACTAGATAAAAATTATTACTTCCAAATTATAAATTAGGAATTAATGAATATTAAGATTATGGGCAAACTATAATGTCTACTGGAAAGGCTCAGATTTATTTTTGCATTTATATAGTCAAAACCTCAGGGTTTGAACACAAAACCTTTACAATAAAACCCTGTGCATGAATTCTAAAGCATGGAAGAGGAAAAAGCGCAAGTGTGTATTCACTGTCACTGTGAGCTGGCTGGGTATATCCTACACCATTGAGGCTGCCTAGAGAAGATAGGCAAGCTTATTTATGGAACGGCTCTATGGTAAACTATGGCCTGCGTGGTCACCTGTCTGTGACCTAAGGTTTGATTTTGTGCATCCTAGCCATGTTACCTTTGCTCATTCTTACAGGAAAAAATGTTGTTGAGCAGTGTAAGAGTATTTAACCTGAAGCCATACAAGATAAGAAAAGTTACAGCATAGAAAGACAAACTGTTGAGATGGTAATAATTACTCAAGGATTCATGAAGAAAAAAAAAAAAAAGGACCTTCATGGAAAGTTATACACCCCTAAAAAACCCTCACAAACACACAGAAGATGACAACTCAGCATGACTGTTAAAAACCAGTTTAAAGCAATGGATGATGATGGTGAGCGTGTGAACAGCTAAGTTGGTAACATGCCAATTCTAGCTATCTATTGTGGACTAGCTAATGGATAACTGGTGTGTACCGTTGGATGTGCGTATCCTGCTTGCAAAGTCTCTCTTCACAGAGTAAAATAACACATGAACAAAGGCGTTCCTGAGAGAGGTTACATTGCCACCCCATAAGACAACACAATATAAACTCTATAAATCAACTGGACATGCCATGTTGTCAGTAACATGAAACACGTACCGGGCTTAGGAAGCACAACTTTTACCTCATCTCCTTCTCCTACAGACCATGTAGATCCAGCCTAGGTCACAGTCCAGAGTAAGAAAGCTTGCAATAGAGCTAGAATTAAGCTGACATCCCTTGATTTCTGGTGTTATGGTATCCAGCTTCCACCTTGGGAAGTCTTTGTGATTTTTGATCTGACCATGAAGCTTTTCACTGAAAATTGAAATCTATGCCTTTCTAGCTCCTCATTTATACCTTCCCAGGGGATAAATAATATCAGTTGATGGTGTCATTCATATATGATGTTTCCCAGGAGACCGATCTAAATCTTCATGAGGCTTGAAGGGTCACTTGTATGTTCTTTGCTTTTCACCTGCAGAGAGTGATTTATAAAGGATGAGTTTATGATTGCATAGTGCTTGCTTGCTCTGGTTTAAATAAGTGACAATGAACTACTGCTGTACTTGTGACTGGAGGTTATTTCTGATCAACTTTTTATCTCCTATTCAACCTTTCTTAAGGGAGCATAGATTACATTAGGACTCATTTATTCAATCAAAAAATGAGAATTGAACACTTCAGTTATTTAGCATGTAGGCAGTTTTTTTGTGTCTTCAACAGCCTTTGTCAGCATCAGCCTCACTAGCTTTTAGCATGCACATAGGTACAGTTGCTACTGTGGAATTTAGATTCAACAACCTCAAAGTTGTAGAAGTGAAGTAGAAATGCCATTAAATTCTTGCTGCCCCAATTCACTAGGAGGCAAAATTGACCTGAGAAAGGGCTAATCTATACTCACCTCAATTAATTGTTAATGTATAAATGAATGTTATTAATGTTGATCCACCACATATTGGATTCTGATCCTGCTGTTAATGCCACGAATCCCCTCACGGGGTTTTAAAGATGCCTGCATTCCTTCCCCTTCTCCCTCTCCCTTCCCAACACACGAATACATTCTTAATACTCTGTTAATTTCTGTCTTGTAATACTGGTTTAGAGATAGATAAGGGGAGATGATTTTTGTGCTAGAATTAATGTGGGGTCTGACTTTTCGCTCAAGCACATCTATGCTGCCCTCAATGACTGTAGTTGCATTTATGTGGGGTTTTGTTGCCACATCTAATTTATTATAATTTTACAGATTAAGTAAAGGTATTTGACTTAGACCACAGGCGATACCCAACCTCTCAGTTCTCTGGCTCAGGCCTGTACGCTTTCCTTCTCTCTGAGGCACACTTAGAGACTTTGTCCAAACAACAATTTGTCCTATAATTATCATGTCTTATCAATAATATCCAGGGCATCTTGTTTGTTTTTCTTTAGAAATGAAAATCTGACAGGCAATCTGATAAAAGTTTTGAATTTAAAATATTGCAATATTTTTAATTTTTAATTTAATTTTATTTTATTTTTTAGTAAAAAAGGTAGATCTGTACTTGGAACATGTTTCTGGAATAGACCAAGAACTGTTAGAGCTCCATCACTGATCATGAGAAACAAGTATCCTAAAATAGAGTGTTATATTAAAAGAAAGTCAGATATTAAGGATCAAAAGCATTTATTCAGTCCTTAGTTGTGTGCAGTTCATCTAGAAGTTATTTATTCAGTTTGAAAAAATAGTCTAAGCTCATTGACTCTAGTCAAAACAAAAAGGGGCACCACAAAAGGAAATAGCAGCCACTGTTCTCCTAAACACATTTCCACATAGAAAAGACCTTTCTTTCAGTTAAGGAACTACTAAACTTGAAAAAGGATAAAATGTTTACATATATGGACACTGTTTACGGATGCTCAGAGAAATGAAGGACAACTCGGAAAATACTTAAAAAATACAGTAAAGTATGAGAGTACAAAGAGCCATTTATATCCTTCAAAAAAATAAATTCTTGTCCACATAAGGAAAATACAAAAGAATACCTGTGGAAAATGAAATGTAAAAAGCCCAATAACACAAGACAGCCCTCCTTCCTCCTCCCCCCCCCCCCCAAAAAAAAAAAAAAAGAGTGATGAACACCTTGGTAAGAGAGAAAATCCAACAAGAAAGTCTTTGATACAAGATGACGGCCAAGGAGTCTGTAGGGTGAATAAACCATGAAAGAGTGAAGGAAGTGCCTAAAAATTTAGGAGTAGAAGGAAAAGCAGTTTATTCTTTCACATCTGTGTCTATTGCCAGAGACCTTAGACATTCTCACACCAGAACATTTCCTCACAGAAGACTCATAAGAAAATGTGTCTAAAATTGAAGTGTGAATAGAAGAGGTTTCAGCACAACTCAACAAAATGAACAGTAACAAATTGATACAACCAGCTGGTATTCCCCTAAGAGTTGTAAAGAAACTTGAGTATGAAATCGCTAAACTGTAAAAATTGAATGTAGTAATAACTTCTCATTTATAACTGTCCTAGTACTGTAGAATGAAAGGGTATGTGTTTCTTCTGGTTTATTTGGGGAGAAGGAGAAGGGTGATTTTTTATTTTCTTTTTCTAAACACTTTAAGGAGGACCTGTTGAAATGCTAACCAGAAAGAAAAATCAAAGTAATGCAAAATGAAAGAATGAGATTTGTGGTCCGTAGGATTAATAATAATGTTCTGAAAAAAATCAAAATGGTTCTTATAAAAGAAAATCTGAACATAAAACACTTTTCAAGGCATGAAAAACTATGTGGACAAGAATGATGGAGTCAAAAAAGTCTAATTAGCTTTCCCAAAGGTACTTGACAGTATTCTTCTGTGAAAGGTTTCAGAGAAACAAAAGCATAAAGGTGGGAAACCATTAATCTTGCAAGTTAATTACTGGTTAGAAGATAGCAAATCAAGGATAGGAATAATTGGGCAGCTTTCGCAGGGTAGGGAGGTCACCAGTAGAGGGAGAACTACAGAGACCTGTTCTAAGGCTTTTGCTCTTGAAAATACTAATAAAATCATAAAGAGTGGAAAGTCACGACAAAATTTGCCAAAATAGATATCCAATTCACATTTGTAAAGATAAAATCATATTAAATTCAGCATAGACAAGTACCAGTGATGTACATGTATAAAAACCCCTATCTTTGAATACAAGGTAAAAGTGCCGAAGTAGTTATAACAAAAAAGATGTTAGACATATAAGCAGTTCAATCACAACACTGTTGCAGCGCTTGAAAGTGGTCAAAAAAGCATAACTCTGTATTAGCAAGTACTGGGAGCTTAGTAGAGAACAAACCATTGCAGAAACATTATGCTTCATCCACCACAAGAGTACAGCACAGACTTCTGGTCCCCTACATCAGAATATTTGCATTAGCAAATGAAAAGAGATGAAGAAGGGCAGAAAGAATAATCAGAAGTAGGAAATGAAGAAGAGCAAAGACAAAAGATTCAGATTTTGAAATGATCAGAGGTGGAAATGAGGAGAAACCTAGGCCAGCTACTAAAGAACTATCTGACTGAATTGAAGATTTATAGCTGGAATCTTTTAAATGTGAGGTAATTATAGAATCATAGAATTGTCTAGGTAGGAAGGGATCTTTAAGATCATCAAGTCCAACCATCAACCTAACACTGCCAAAACCACCACTAAACCATGCCCCTAAGCACCGCATCTATCCCTCTTTTAAATACTTGTAGGGATGGCGACTCCACCACCTCTCTGGGCAGCCTGTTCCAATGCTTGACAACCCTTTCTGTGAAGAATTTTTTCCTAATATCCAATCTAAACCTCCTCTGGTGCAACTTGAGGCCATTTTCCTCTTGTCTTGTTACTTAGGAAAAGAGATTGACCCCCACTTCACTATAATCTCCTTTAAGGTAATTGTAGAGAGCGATAAGGTCTCCCCTCAGGCTCCCTTTCTCGAGGCAAAACACCTCAATTCCCTCAGCCGTTCCTCATAAGACTTGTGCTCCAGACCCCTCACTGGCTTCATTGCCCTTCTCTGGACATGCTCCAGCCCCTCTATGTGGTTCCGGTAGAGAGGGGCCCAAAACTGTACATAGTACTGGAGGTGTGGCCTCACCAGTGCCGAGTACAGTGGGACGATCACCTCCCTAGTCCTGTTCACCACACTATTCCTGATATAGGCCAGGATGCCGTTGGCCTTCTTGGCCACCTGGGCACACTGTTGGCTCATATTCAGGTGGCTGTCAACCAATACACCCATGTCCTTTTCTGCCAGGCAGCTTTCCAGCCACTCGTCCCCAAGCCTGTGACACTGCATGGGGTTGTTATGACCTAAGTGCAGGATGGAGCACTTGGCCTTGTTGAACCTCCTGCCATTGGCCTCAGCCCATTTATCCAGCCTATCCAGATCTCCTAGAAGACGACAGTAAAAGACTCAGAAGGACATTATATTTAAATTCTATTAATTCAAGAGCTGGTAGTGTTACTGGATGTCTCAATGTCTCTCTTTTTATGTTCAAAATCAAATCTTCGTTATAAATCCATATAGAGATTGTCCACCTATGAAATGATCATGAAATCAAACTGTTTGTTAGGAGTTAGTAGTCCATTGTTGTTTAATTAACACAAATGTATTGAGTTTTTCAAAAGATAGCTTTGAAAATTCTCTATTATTCTTACCTTTACATGATACAACATATTTTGCTATATTGAAATAGTTTATTTTCTAGAGATGTATGTAATTTATGTAACAGTGATATTTCCTAATGATAATATTTTGAACTTTTTTTTCTCAGATTAATAACAAAATGGAAGGTGATCAATGTGTCTTGATAGGATTTAGGATGTAGTAAAAATTTCACCAGCTTTCATAAACTATCTTGTCTTAGCAATTCTTCACAATGTTAAGCCCTTTAGGTTAGAATTTCATTTAGTATCGGTCACTGCACTTTCCCCCCCCCAAATGGAAAGTTTCTGTTGAAAAAAATTAAACAGATGAAATATCTACATTGTTGATTTGCAAGAGACAAACCATTTATGATAATCAGTGGAAGTGACCATCTAAATGTTATGTCAGGAAATCTTTACTAACTAGCAATGAAATCTCCAGTCCAGAGGCCAAGAAGTGTAGAGAGACCACGTAAACTCTATATAATGCTGAGCAGAAAAATCTCCTTTGAGCCCACTTTTGTGGTTCTATGCTCCTAAAACCTGAAACTTCCTCATGTATCTTTTTCAGCTCAGGGTTCCTGCGACAATGTGTGGCTATATCGCAAGTGAGAAAAGCAATGTTTTGTCAGCGTCAATCTAACCATACATGCTGCCTATTCTGGATGTAATCTGAGAGTGCATATGAGTGTCACAAGTTTCCTGAAGTAGCATTAGAAGCGTTTGGGGGCCAGGGGTCCACAAGTTATTTTCACGCTGTATTTCAGTCAGAGTATGTTCAGATATCTTTGCTATTTCACATCCATTGTGCCAAAAATATTATAGACCCTTCTAATAGGCCTTCTGTCCCTAGCTAATATGCTTTCTAGAAATCATAATACAGTCCCCAAAACATGTCTGAATTAAAAGTCAAGAGATATACACACACACACACACATATATATATATTAATACTTTTGGTCTTCAATTGACACAATGCATATCTACCCCAGAGGAGCCCATGAACCCTCAGATGAACAACAAGTGTCATCTTATTGCAGAATGCATGAGATAGGACAGGACCAAAGCTCACTAAATAGTTTTAACACGAGTTCATAAAACATATTTTGCTATTGCAGATTACTGGTTCCATTGAAGTTTCAGAAAGCATCATAACTCTAAATGCAAGCTGACTTTTTGTAAAAGTGTCTTCAGTTCTCTTCAAGACTCCAAACTCCATGATAAAATGAAAAAGAATAGGATAAGAAAATAATTAGAGAAAATATAAGCAGGAAAATATCCTAAAATTTTAATAATGTAATAAACTTAAGATAAATCTGTGGTTATTTGGGTTAGGGCTACTGGGGTTAGAAACTTCAATAACTCTGGGTGAATTGAATCAACAGCATTAAAAGAAGGCAACTGGTAATATACTTACAATTCTAAGAAAATTGTGAAAATTTTGAATACAGCTAGACAAAGTTGCATTATAGACAGTGGGTTTGCTTCAGGGTTTTATGTAATTGATATATTTTGTCTGGTGAACCTTGTTCTACCCCACTTAAAATGAAATAAATGACTTAACTGTATTTTCTAAAATGGATTCGAAGACAAAAATGTTAGCTAAGCTATGCGCTGACAGAAAATTACTCTGCTGAAGTGCTTGTGGAGAATTTCTATGTTCCCTTGGAGCATTCATCTTTAAGGCAGATAATATAAAAATGAATAAACAAACACTGTCATTAAGTGGAAGGAGGATGGGAAAGAAGTATTTGTAGTAAAAAGATTTGTACAGCCAAGGGGCAAGATGGGTCAAACCAAAACTATCAGCACTACACTAAAAGATTCCTGATATATTCTCCTAATACAGCATTAATGTCTTGCCATAGTGGTGATCTTTGTGACCTTAGCAAGATCTACTGTAATTTCTCATGAGAACTCTGTGTTGACTTATAACCTTGCTGATACACACAGGAACATATAAATGACACAGATGTGCTATCAGTTAAAAACATAAGCTCCTTTTGGATCCTTTCAAATCCCGTAGTTCATTGCTGAGAAACAGGAATAAAATAAATGCATTTTGTATGACACAGAAATGTCTCAGTTATAAGAAAGAAAACATCAGAAAATGCCATGAGCTGAATGTAAGGGGACACTATGTCGAGCCATGGACATTATTACATAAAACATATCGTGTGTGCCACCAGCTGCACTTTTGAGCATTACATGCCCAAAGTCATGAAGTACATTTTAGAATGAAGATGTCATGAACCATTGCACAGACTTTGGCCTTTGAATACTCAACCGCTTGGGAAAAGTTCAGCTTTTCAGTATTTCCTGAATCATTCAGGAATCAGACAGATTTCATTTCAAGACCCTTTACCTTTTCTGTGGTCTGTAACTGTAGTTACATTTTAGGGGTAGGCAGTGTCATCCCTACTGTGAAGATAATAATATGCATATTTAGATGAATTGTGTATGAGAAGGTGCATATGATGCTCTTATTTAAATAATGCCTATTATTTCTTAAAGCATAATGATCTCCCTAGAGCGTGACTAAAAGCTTAAGATATTAAAATTGGCTGATTAAGAAATCATTTGTGTTCCCCTCCTGTTGGCAAGATATATATAATGATTTTCATTAAGCAGAGGCATTGCAATCAAACATGACGTGTAACTTGCTAGTAAGACAAAAGGTATAGGCAAGTAAAAAGAAAGACCAGTCAAGGTGACAAAAGTGAAAGGCAGGTTCCTGCTGCTGCCTTACCAGCCAACTTTATACTGCCAAATTTATCCTTAAAGCAAGATCTCATAAGTAGAGGGCTTTAAAAAAAAAAAAATTTACACAAATACAATCCATATTGTAGAACTGCAATATATATATAAATACATTTTCAAAGGTCCTTGAAGACTTTAGCCTCTAGCAATTTAAAGTGGCGAGTCTCCAGATTATTAACCAGCTTCCAAATTGCTTGCATAATTCACATTTTTACAGGGAAAAAAAGGCCTTAAAATTTTAGTACATATGACAGCACTAGAAATAAGCATAAAAAATATTTTTATATGTAAAATCTATTCATTACAGAATGACAATAAGATGCTTCAGGATTCTGAACTTGTTGTGATTAATGTACTTCTTGTTTGCATCAGCTTCACTTCATGCCTCGCTACACATCCAAGGTGTCCATTAATCAGCACTGCTGCATAGTCTGTCGTATCTTGTTGCTTAAATAACACAATCACTCACGGTGGGAGGCATCTAGAACTAGACCAAATTTTTCCACTTTGAGCTTTAGAGCTTCTTAAGTGGCCTTTGGAAGACATTTTTTCATCATTCTAGCAGTTTCACAAACACGTGGTGTCTCATGTAGAAGTAGAGCAAATGAAATCTTTTTAATGTGTAGATATCCTTGTTCTCTATTTGAGGAGTTTTACTCAGCGTACTATGCAGTGAATTACGATGTCTTCATTTGACACTTTCAGATGCAGTAGGATGGTACTGGAATTACGTGTTTTCTGTAATTTAAAATAAAGTGGGATCTCTTTGTCACAATGAATTCTCCAAGGATGACAGTGATACATCATGGATTTGATGAAAAACAGAAGATACCTGTACTTTTAAGAAAAAATATAAAACATACAAAAAGAGAAACTGAAATCTCAAATACTCAAAAAACTCAAATCTCAAATATTATGTCAAATATTATTTGGGAGAAAAATAAGTATTTAATTTTTAATGACAGTCACAATTTTGTGCAAAAACTCATAGGAACTGAAAATTTCTTATTCCATTGATTTCTCACTTCTCTAAGGGACCATCTTACAAGTTATAGTGTCACAAGAATTGAAGTTTCTCCAAAAAAAGGTTTTAAAATAAAAATAAAATGTTTTATTAACATGGGAAAATGAGTCTTTTTATCAAAACACAGAAATACAGAGGTAAAAGCAAGGTGAAGAAATAGAATAACTCCAGTTGGAATAGAATAGACTATATCACTTGGAAGAGACCTACAATGATCACCTAGTCCAACTTCCTAACCAAAAGTTAAATCATGTTATTAAGGGAATTGTCCAAATGCCTCCAAAACACTGACAGGCTTGGGGCATCGACCACCTCTCTAGGAAGCCTGTTCAGTGTTTGACAACCCTCTTGGTAAAGAAATGCTTCCTAATGTTCAGTCTAAACCTCCCCTGGTGCAGCTTTGAACCATTCCCACACTTCCCATCACTGGATATCAGGGCAAAGAGATCAGCACCTCCCTCTCCACTTCCCCTCCTCAGGAAGCTGGAGAGAGCAAGGAGGTGTCCCCTCATCCCCCTTTTCTCCAAACTAGACAAGCCCAGAGTCCTTAGCCACTTCTTACAGGACATTCCTTCCAGCCCTTTCACCAGCTTTGTTCCCCTCCTCTGGATACATTCATGGACCTTCATATCATTCTTAAATTGTGGGCCCCAGAACTGCACACAGTACTCAAGGTGAGGCCGCACCAATGTTAAATACAACAGGATAATAATCTCTTTTGACTGGCTAAATCTAGAATTTAATTCTTATTCTCAGTTAAAAAATTGAAGTGTTCTGTTTCTGTGAATGCCAGCAGAGAGAAATACTAACATCTAGATTTATGCCACTGTTTTACGAAACTGTCTGTATATGAAAGCTGAGAAAAGATGGTGCACAACTTTTAAGAAGACAATTATTTATGTAATGATTTCTATTTCTAGACTCTTAAAAAACATGCAACAATGTGTCTGTGGAAATTGCAAACCTCAGTTTGAGGGGCAATATAAGATAGGAACTCTTGTAATGCAAGTTAACGCCCCCAAACCAAACCCTACATGAGAACAACAAAACTCTGTATTTAAGACTAAACTTCACACTATTGTTTTCTATTGCATAGTCCAGACAAAAGAATTCTTAATTCTCTTGGAGTGGATCTCAAGAAGGCATTGGTTTATAAAAAGGGAAAGTAAGCAGAAATCAATATTCTTCAGAAGCACAACTTTAACAAGAATCAGAAAAATTAAGGAAAAGAGAAAGGAGGACAGCAATTTCCCAACCATAAACCAAAGCAGTGAAAAACAAGAGTATTTTAAAGTGGAGAATGATTAACTGGAATTGTGCTCTACTTGGATTCAGAAGCAGCACTCCATATTCATTATTTATTTCCCAATACTGAACTGAGATTAATAAATTGGACATATGCTTCACACCAAGCATATGTAATAAATTCCTAGAGCCTGCATGGTTTTGTCACTGGGAAGTAACTTAGAAAACAGAAATTTGCATATTAGAAGGCGTTTTACTACAGCTATAATACAAAAGCAATGTCTTCACTATTTTGCATACCAAAACACAAAACCCCACACTTGCCATCTTCAGATGGACTCCACATGGACCATTACCACCTTATACTCAGAAGATCTTTCCACCAAGACAGCCTCACAGTAATGTGTTTTGTTGCTTGGCTATGTTTTATAGATGAGGAACTGAAGCGGAAAAAAGATTTGAGCTCAAATTCTGCCTGTATTATGCTCTGTACCACGTTTCCTCAGACGTCCATAAAGTGAGTAAACCTGAGAACTATTATAATGCATGATTTGCCAAAGATCCCTTGATATGGATTCTCTGATGCGATTTGAAGCAGAACTTATTACCAGCCTTCTAAATGAATTTTAAACCTAAAGATTGCCAAGCAGGATTTTAGTATCTCCTGTTTTCCTAAGTTGATATAAATTCCATTGTTTAACTATTTTAATGAAATTAATCCTATAAAAATCTGTTTTTTGAGATTAAGCTATTAAAATAAATAAGTCTTTTATGTATTACCAGATATGGTAGCACACCCAAGGTTTAGATGGATATTTCTCCAGGATTTTGTACAAAATTTATCTGAACATGAAAAGATTTAAATAACTGGGAAATCTACATAAAATAAAGAACCCTAAAGATTTCTATTGCCAATTAAAGTTTATTTGATTTTTTTATTATTCAGACTCCAGAAAGTATTTGTATACCGTTGTGATAGGATGAGGTTTGTGTGCACAGCATGCAAATAATTTTCTTAACACATTGACCATGACAGATGTGTAGCATGTAATTTCTACAAAGCTTATTCATCAAAAAAAGAAAAAGAAAATATATGGGTATGGTTTACATGGTAAAGCACACAAAACAGTACATTTTAAATAAAAGCAACTGCTGTGTGAACGGTCAACCGACTAAAAATGGCCTATTCAAAGACATTTGTCAAATATTTATGATTAAAAAATACATTTGCAAGATGAACAATTCATGCACAAAGTGTTTACAGATTATTCAACCAGTTTGAATAGTAAGTATCCTCTTTAAGGAATCTCTTTGTCTTTTAGCATATGTTTTTCTCCCTCAACTGGTGGGACCTGTGAGTCATGGGGTGTTTATAGCACCTGTACTCCCATCAAATATGAAATTCTTCAGTTGGGTTGCTAAGGCAGAGAAAATAAAAGGCATGATAGTTCAAACCTGTGTCTTTATTGTGGGTGGATATAAACACAGCAAAATGACAAAAAAGTAGGATATACAGTAGAGAATAACATAGGTTTATGACTAACAATACATTTTTACAGAATTTTTTAACAAAAGCTTTACTTGGCTCATGGTTTTTTTTCAGAGTAAAAATAAGAAGAAATTATAGATATATTTGCAGAAACAGATACAAGTTTAACAGTCACCAGAGAGACTGTATGAAAGATTTTCTGTGGTCCATAGGTAGGGAAATCTGAGTTCCCAAAGTAACAAAGGAAAAAAGCATTCATTTAAAAAAAAAAAAAAAAAAAGTCTTAGTTAAGGTGTGCAAGATTATACCAAGGCTGTACCAACCAGTTTATGTCTACCTCTTTCCTCTCAGCTCACTATAACAAGCAAAATCAAAGTTTGATTTCTTTAATTACAAAAATCTATATAGACTACAGCAGCTGAAAGTAAGGAAATGCCAACATTTGATACAACTCCCTTGCACATAAGCATTACAATACATGATGTTTATGCTCTCTTTAAGGCAAAGCAGTCATGACTTATTCAGCATGCTGGAAGAATGGGCTCAGGGTAAAGAAGTAAAGACGCATCATAAATGGTGTTAGTGGAAGGAAGAATACTACATTTTCTCTAGATACTGGGAGTTACATAGAGAATAAAGCAGAACTGTACAAGAAAAAGTTTAAATCTCCTGGTTTAAGTGAATACCACCAAAAACAAAATAAAAAGGAAAATCCAATCTAATTCCTGCATCAACTACAAGTTTTCTATGATATTTTTATGAAGTTACATGACAAGCCTCTTGTTTTGGCAATGTTTTGGCAATGACTTGTTTTTGGCGATGATTTTTTCTGCCAATGATTTAATTCTCAGTTTTGGCGTCTTACACAAGCCCAGAGCTTAATATAAGTAGTGGTAAGCACCCACACCCACAACTGATGTAAATGGGAGAGTGGGTACACAGTAAAGGTTACAGCCCTGGGTGCCAGCAGGTCTAAGATGTGCTGCACAACCAGGACCACAGAAGAAATTCTTGGTTCAGGCCTGAACATTTGTGAAATGTTGTCCCACCTCAGAGAAGGCAACCATAACTGACATGGCAGGGCTACCACATTTTAGAATTCCAGGAGGCAAAATAACAACCTATATTGTACAGTATATCAATGAGTATCAGTAAACACAGTGGGATGTCCTTGAAAAGATATAGGAAAAGGATGTATTAATCTCAGTTCTGGGCTGTTACCTATGCATTACACTAAAATTATCCTGGGTCCTGTGAGGTTCAGGAAGTGACAGGCTGTCATAAAACATTTTCAAAAGTACTAAGTGATGTTGCCTGGGTAACTTAAATTCTAGCATCCCCTAATTAAAGTGCTTAACTTACTTTCTGAAGAGATTTATTTTAAGAATCTTGTTGGCATAATCATCTACCTCATTAAACTGGTTCCATGCCAGTGTGACTGAACTCTTGTCAATGGAGTCAAAGCAAAGCAAAACTGGTGCAGTGAGGAGGAGAGTCAGGAGTAACGTGAATATTACAGTCAAGTTGAACTTTCACCTTGTCAGACTTTTTTCTTCTTAATATTTATATAATTATGCTTAGCTAGATATACAAGTGGGAATTAAGATTTGAAAGGATGGTCTGAGGTTGCTAGGATTTTCTTTGGGGTAGTGGGGTTGGGGGGGGTTATTTTTTTTTTTTTCCCCTCTTTAAAATAACCTGCCAACTTCTGGAACCTGTTATATTCAAGTAATGCATCTAAGCAGCACAGTGCCCAGTGAGTACAAATTCATAATTGCAATTTCCATCTGCCTAAGCATCAGTCAGACCTGCAGTACTCTGAAGCAGGCCATCCAGTTCCACATGTTGGAGCTCTTCCTTTTTCCCAGAAATATTTCAGTATGCTTTGGGTCAGAAAAGGAGTGAATGTAGCTACAGTTATACTAAATGTGCTCAGGCTGCTGCTTGCACTGAGGTCCAATGGCATAGAAAGGCCTGCATCTATAACCTACAACTCTCATCCTCCAAAGGGGAGCAGCTGCATGGAGACAGTCCTCTGGAAATGGTTCCTTCTTCATGATAACTCCCATACTACACTCAGGAATTGTTTAGGACAATATTGTTTGACCTGGACCAAGACAGCATCAGGCACATTTTGAGCAATTTAATATTATACATAATCAGATTCCAGTACCTCTCAAGTTCTTTTGATGACTTTTTTGACGTTTAATCATAACTTCCGTATTCGTACAATACAATAGTTTATAGGTTTGGTACATACAAGAAGGTGAAGAAGACCCTAACACCAGTAAATATTTAAAACATCTATATTACAATATGCAGATACTTAATCTTGCATTATGACTTCCAACAGATCAGAATTCTGAATACTTTATAGTAAGGAGAAAAGTCACAGTAGGAGGAAGAGAGATGTTATCTGGACATATGACCACATGCAGTATTGGTTAAGCACAACTCATAGAATGTTACTACATGCAGCATAGTCCTTTTCATAATTTTCCTCCTTCATTTTTTTCAGGGTGATGAAATTGCCTAAACTTCTTCTCAGACGCTATAATAAGGCAGCCAGGTAAATGTGCTTTTCTTGTCCTCCTGAAGAGGCTTCCCAAGATCACTATAGGGCACAATAGTCTGTGAAGGGATGAATACCATCAGGATTTTGACAGTTACACACAGGCACAGAAACAGACAGAAGTGAGGAAGAGATGTTTTGGTTTCTGGGCAAGAAAATATCATCTTTTTGTGAAACTAGCTAATGATGACAAAACCACAAATTTACCCACAATACAGCAGAATGCCTGAAGGTATGCTTGGACTTGTTTATGGCTTCCATTTATCAAAACACTTAAAAAAACAGAAAGGGAGACAGGATCCTTGCCTTGAAGAGTTTTCAGTTTATTTTGTGTACATTAAATGTATCTTAATTTAATATAACTCCCATATGACTATTGCAAACTCTTACTTTAGATTTTGTAACCTCAGTTGAAAAGATAGCCCAGAGCTATTAAGATAACTGTGTCTTTTAACCTTTTTACATTATGTAGATGATTCAAAGATGACAACTCTATGACACCTAAGCCCATTTACTAGACTTAAACAATATTTCAAACTTCTTTGCATAATGGAAGAAAATTTGGAAGATGGAAAATCTTGTAATTTTATTGTACAAAATTTCAAGCTTGAAGATCTACTAAAAAGAAACTCAAGAGTGACAGACTGTCACCAGTATGTGAAAGATTCTGGGAAGGCAAAATACAAAAAGGGAATTAATCAGAATGTACAAAACAAAAGGTTACTTAAACCCTATTGTCATTCTTCCGGCAAAGTTAAGATGTGTAAGATGAAACTAGACACGGAGGAAAAGAAGAAAAGAAATATACAGAATAATTGGGCTACATCAGATAATCTGAATCAAAGCAAAGTGTATTGGCATCAGTGAAAGACAGGCATAACACAAATGCTACTAAAAATAAAAGCTACTTTTATGATCATTTTATTTCCTTGTCCTTCAGCTAATTCATGTTCAAATGCAAAAGAAAGAAAGAAAGAAAGAAAGAAAGAAACAAATGCAGGCACATACAGAAGTGCTTTCAGGATCTTAACTATTATCACAACTGTATTCCTGTCAGAATATATTGGTAAGCAAGATAATCCGTACAGATTTTTGTTGTTTTCCTTCACTGGTTTACTGTATTACTGCTATACTGCATTATTCCCACAATTGTTTCCTCACAGTTGCTGAAGTTCCTATGAAATAGTCATTATTGATCACTTTCTTTTCATTGGATGGATGGGAATGTGTGGCAATATTCCTGAGCTGCTGTGTTAAACATGGTGTATTGCATTTGGACCTGTACTAGATAGACTGTCTGTAAAAGCATAGCATGGCTTTCATCAAAGCTGCCTGTAAACTAAGTCAAAAGACTGTTTCAAAAAAGACTTGGGAGAAGGGAAGGGGGAAGTGAGACACAGACCATGAAAAGAAAGAGTTGTCTTAACACCCGGTTTAAGAACCTATTTTACCCGCTGAGTGTTCCAAAATGCCTGTACGTTGCCAGGACTTTTTCCCTTCCCAATGACAGTTATAACGCTGACAAGGTCATAAGAGATGGAAATGAAAGTGCTCTGTGCTCCCTAGCTAAAGTTTACTGCAACAAGGAGACCGTGGTATTTTGCAGTCGGAAGCTGCCAAGAAAACATAAAACATTCTGAGTCTCTGAGTAGAGCTCACTGGTTATTAACTGCATTTCATGGCAGGAGCTGAACTGGGGTGTGGCAACAAGATGAGAATTTCTTTCCTCCCAACCCTGCCCCAGTTGTGCTAACACATGTATTAGAACACCAAAACCAGCATGTGATTAATTCTAGGCTGCACTAGACCACAGTCCTATCTTGATTAAGCCACTATAAATCTAGAATAACTCTACAGAAGTTACACTTCACTGCAACTAAGATGAGAATCTGGCTTCCCACATGTAATCCTTGATTCTCATCTCATAACAGCACTGTCACATTAAGAATGTTTGATTTTTTAAAACCACTGCAACATGAGAGAATCACCCAGAATGTGGAGCTTGACACAGTCACTCTCTCTGCTTAAGCCCCCTGAATCACTTGTCCTGGTACCTCTGGAAAATATATTCCAGGAGACTATGCAAATTTCAAATCAATATATTTGTTGTGTGAACAACAGACTTAAAAACTTGATTTTCTATAAATTTATTTTCTAGACCTTCCTCTGAAATAAAACAAGCTCTGTTCTCTTTTCTTTCTTTCTTTCGCCTGATTGTTCTCTAATTTGCACCAAATACCATAATTTCACCCCAAAACCCAGCTGTCTGTAATTTACACTGAGTTCTGGCAGAATGAGAGTCAGTGCATGATCTGCCAGTGTCCAAGCTCTATGTGTGTTGCTGGACAGCCAGCAGATCAAACAGAAAATATAACTACCAAGTCCACTTTACAGCCTCCTTTCACCAGGCAAACAAATTTCTTCTCTAACTGGTGATTTTTATTAAGATGTTAGAAGTTGAGACTTTTGAAACTTCTAACTTTCAGCTATACTTGTTGAAACTCATCAAGGCTTTTACACATTATTTGAGGTAATGGGCAGAGAACAGTCATTTCTGTTTTCCCTTAGTTTATTCCTGGTTTAGGAAGCCATAATAAAAGCACAGTTGAGGAGGTTCCTTCTGTGTGAAAGTGTATGCTAACTTGTTAGTAACTTTTCTCTTCCTGTACCTGTGTAACATCTTGCCAATTCATTAAAGGAAGTGCAAGATAGTACTTCTAGGAGCCCACTTCATGCTACGGCATGATCCTATGGGCACACACCATTTATCAGCTTCTTCCCATGCCTTAAAGGTAGAAAAATTGTTTATAGTGAAATGTCCCTTCTTTTTCCTGGACTTATTAACAGCTCACAAAGAATTTAAATATACGTTCAACCAAAAATACAGACCTGTACAGTAATGCTTCAAAATGAAATCAGGATAAAGAATAAAGTCAGTATAAAATATTACATCAGTAAAAAGCTGAAGTTTTCCCCTAGCAGTCAAATTTTCAGACATTAATTTCCTCATTACCTTCTATCTCTCTCAGTTTTAGATACATATAATTTCTGTCTATAAAGGAGAAAATCTTATTAAAAAATTCTGTCATGCTGCTCCTTCCCCATGCGAAACTGTAAAACTTTCCACTTTCTTCTCTGCTTTGGAAATTTGAGGTATTGTTTTTTAGTGGTCTCCTTTCAATTTGCTGAACCACTTCTTCAAGACAACACCAGATTTACTGTGAACTACATCCTTTTATTTACAGTTGTGAGTAGTCACTCAGCCTGTCCCAATCAAAGGAGATTGGGGGTCTATCATGTTTTGATTGCCAGAGGTTAAGGTTAAAAAAAAAAACAAAACTCTTCACAAGGGACACATA
This sequence comes from Charadrius vociferus, assembly GCF_000708025.1. Classification (NCBI taxonomy): domain Eukaryota; kingdom Metazoa; phylum Chordata; class Aves; order Charadriiformes; family Charadriidae; genus Charadrius; species Charadrius vociferus. The sequence goes on from NW_009648369.1 coordinate 7,606,501, forward strand.
AGCCCCCTTCAAAACAAAATAGTGAGGTTGGTTACTGTCTTATTTATGATCTTCTCACAAATCTGAAAACTGAGTGACTTCAAAAGGCTTTACTCTAATTCTCACTAATTCATTTACATAAGAGTCGAAGTGAGAATTAAGTCCTTTATGTCAGTAGCCACGGGTGATTTTGTTCGCTTAGATTTTGAAGCATTCAAGTCTGGAGAATTTAAAAATACCAAAGAAAAAAACCCTAACAAACATATATAGACAGTAAGTGCAAGGAAGCAAACAAGAGCAAAAAATGTATTACAGATGCTTAAAGGAATGTCAATGGATTTCTCTTTCTTCATCTCCTCAGTATTCAGAAATAATCAGCTTCCCTGAGAGAGGTGCATGTTTTTATATGAGAAACGTAGTTACAATAGGGATCTTGTCTCATCTTATGTACACATGTAACTTAAGGTTATCATGTTTTATATATTTCACTCCTGAACTGTGTTGTGTTTGTAGGGCTGTCAACTGCTTTTTCATAAACAGCAAGTACAATTTTTTTCATCCAAAGACCGACATTTATGAGAACTGAAGCCTCCATCTTGCTCACTCACAACTGATCTTTCATAAAAAATTCTCTGTCCATCATTCTGAAGTACAGTCACAACTTTTATTCTGTTTAAGAATACATTACTCTGCATTACCTCCCATGAATGCACACAAAACCAGACCTTTGCTGACACTTCAGTCTCTACTGTCCATGCCCAAAATATATCCTGTGCTTTGTAGATTGTGTAAGCGTCCCCAGGAAAATGGAATCATGATTATTGCTCTCTATGTATTTTTAAAATTAGTGGTACAGGTCTATATACAGTATACAAAACAAAGAATGACTTATTGTGTTCCACTATAATGCAAGAGAAATTATTAAACATTAAAAGCAGAAGCATTTTGAGATTCTGTTTAGTGGATTCCCAAACTTTCCCCCTCAACTCTTTTTATTTGCTTATATTAACTGTGGAAAGTATAACTCAATCTCTTTTATTCATTAGATACAAAATTTGTCCAAAAATATGAGAAAATCCAAGAAAAGGTTCTAACAGATACTTTGATTTTGAATCAGAAACATGAACTTATACCACATCTGATTCTAGACTATATGTCTGAATCATCCATGTACGTTTCTGTACTTGGTGTTTGCATAAACAAAAAGTGGCTTTAGATTTTAGAGACAGTAGATATCTATCTTGTATAAAGTATTCTGAGGGATCTTTACCTTGAGTATAGTTTTGAGTAAGCTTAAAAATGTGATTTTAAAATAACCAAACTATAGGCAGTCCCGACTGTTAAACTAAGGATGTACGCTGTGCTTCTCAGCCTCTCTGTCATGCAGAATTTGGCGTTCTTTCCTGAAGATTATTTAGTTCACAATCCAGGGTTTCTCTCAATTTTTAATCACCTCACAACTAAATTTGCCAGTTTACCAGATGTATAAATGACTTCACAAAGTTAGGATTCTAACAGAGGATATAATTACCTATATGTGTGTGCTTGTATATATATGTGAGTGTGTGTGTATGTGTATAAAAATATGTATAAAACCAGGAAATTATCGAGGAAAAGGGGTTCACTAGTGAGTGGCATAAAAGAGAAGTAATGTCCAGAATATAAAAATATCTGAGAGGAGTTTAAGTCAGTTGAAAGGCAATTACAACAAAAATAGGGAGAGCAATAGAAGTTGCTTAAAACCTGACTTTCATCCTTTTTTCTCTATTCAGTTTTGTCATATTACTGTTGATTACATACTTTACAAAAGATGATGGGTTTGAATGTTTAGGCTTGGAGGAAGGTGAAAAGAGGGTCACTTTTAAATTGCTTTGATACTCAGTCTAGGACAAGTAATTTAACTAATCTTTTTTTTCCCATGGTTTGTTGTTTTGTTTTGGTTTTTGGTTTTGTTTTGTTTTTTTTAAATACAGTGGTATATATTTTTGTTTTAAACTTTGTACTGTTGGTATATCCTTTTAGAAACACTACAATTTTATGCTCTTGCAGTATTATTGATTCAAGCTTTAGGATTCGATGCCACTGAGATTCCTCTGGTAATGATAGCTCATCTTGCTCAAACACAAATTTAACGTCTGGTCATATAAGATGTCACAGAAGTGTTTTGTTTACAAAATCCATAGATGATAGTATTTTCTTCCCTATGTTCTGTAGAATAAAGTGAAAACTTCTTCCTATCATTAGTGCGTTTGAGACTTGACCTGTCTGCTTCTTCTGTAAAATAATATATTTTAGGAAGCAGGACACAAAAAATATCTGAGATTGCACTTTAAAATACATATGAAACATTATTAACCTGTTTAATAATAACTATTAAATGATCCTTAATGGTTTCAAAGAGTGCATTTTGCTTGTGTGAAACAATTCAAATGGAAAGCATAGTGTGTGGTCATTCACTGATTTGGCTATGAATTTTACACAGCTTGCAGCAATTTCTTTAAGGCCTTATATTCTGGAATAACACTAAATTTAGGTATCTCACTTTTCATTTGAGTAGTTTTCACTTTGCATAAGTATGAAGAAAAGCTTTACTAAGTAAAAAAAAAACAACAACCAAACAATGAAACACAAAAAAAACCAACCAAAAACCAAAAAAACCTGCCAACAAACAAGAAAATCAGTAAAACCAGAAAAAAAACCATAATACAAGAGTTACGTGAGATGCTGATTTTAATGTTGGGACAGCTTTTATATAACTGCTAAGCTCGTGAGCTCATTATTCACTAAAGTCTCAATTTCCATTAAGCTTCCAAGTTTCACTTCTCTTGGAATAAGTATTGAAACTGTTGGATGGCATAGAACCATAGCTGCTCTCTGTCAAGGTGGTTTGATTTGCATTTGAAAGATATAGTCTTCTTGGGAAAGACTGCCTCCTTCCATCTTTGTGTTTTGTTTTTTTTCTTTCCAATTAGGCAGACAGGAGAGACTGTTACACTCTCTTATATTCTGTGTTAGACAAATTTTTAGAAAATAGAAGGGTACCAACAGTACGAAAATAAAAGATGGATCAGGGATATTGAAGGGAAGCAGAAGATGGAATGGTATGTGAAAAATGGGAAAATATATTGAATGTACAGAAAACTGAAGGGAAGCAGAGATTAAATTGTCAGAACAATTAGAAATATGAAAGGCATAAAGGGTTGTAAAAATATAGGGACAGAAAAGGGCAGTTGGGACAGGACTTGACCCTTCTGAACAGTGGGAAGCCTACTTTTCTGTTTACTGGAACACAGACTTGGAGATGAACCTGGGATAATCAGCAAAAAGTGGTTGCTTCCTGAAGGCTCAGAAGTTAAAGGGCTCATTTTAGTTTCCTGATTTAAACCTTTTTTTTTTTTTTTTTTTTTCCTCAGGGGAGGAAGGAAGGAAAGCTGTCAAGTTGTTTGACTGCTTGACTTTGGCAGTATTGCCCTTTACACAGGGATGAATTGCACCCTAAAAAAACTCAATACGATCTGCAATAAATTATACTTACTTTTTATGATGTATTAATTTACACTCTAGAACGCAGTGAGTGAGATTCTGCTGTAAACCATGCCAGAACACATAGTTGTGTGAAAGGAAGAAAAAAGCTGAAAAAGAGAAAGGGGGTGGGGGGGTGGGGGGGAGACATAGATTAATCTATGACTTTTTAAGCAAGGCACAAACCAGGGAATTCTAGTCTGCTTTTAAACTGTATGGTATAAAAACAGTATCTCCACCTCACAAAAATCAGTGTGGCCATCTGAATGTACACTACCAAATTTTCTTCAGAGTTAGTGTTGTAAGAGAGTGGATTTTCTACTTTAAGGTAATCTTTTTTGGTCTATAAAGTCTGGCAGTCTTTCATCTTGTTTTTTGGTTTGTTTGTTGTTTTTTTTGGTGACTATTGCCATATGTTTAGTCTAGCTTTATCACAAAACCCATTTATTCCTTTTTTTATGTATCTATCTAGGAGACTTTGGTTGCCATTTAGCAAAATCAGCTTGAAAGTGTCAGATTTTGAAATGTTTTCGTCAGTATCTTCATGAGTTGATATAATTTTGGCAGTGTTGAAGGCAGACACTGTGGAAGACAGAATTTAAAAGTATTTCAAATTTAGAACATTAAAAGAAACCTGAAAAAACCCTATTTCATTAAATAGATTATCCAGGAATGAGAATAAGGAGATGTAGCGTTGTTGTGGTTTAACCCCAGCTGGCAACTAAGAACGACACAGTCACTTGCTCACTCACCTCTCCCCACAGTGGGACGGAGGGAGAATAGCAAGGGTAAAGGTGAGAAAGAAACTCATGACGAGATAAAAACAGTTTAAGAATTAAAAAAAAATATAACAATAATTTAAAAAAAAGTAAAGAAAAGAGGAAAAAAAAAAACAAACGCACAAAGCCCCGAGAGAGGAAAATAAAACCCAAGACAGACAAGTGATGCTAATGAAAACAGTTGCTCACCACCAACCTCCCACCCAGTTTTATTGCTTAACATTGCATCGTATGTTATAGAATATTCCTTTGGCCAGTTGGGGTCTGTTACAACTGTGTCCCCTCCCAACTTTTTGTGAGCTTCCAGTCTACTCACTGGCTGGGCAGCATGAGGAGTAGAAAAGGCCTTGACACTGTGTAAGCACTGCTCAGCAGTAACTAAAACATCACTGTGTTATCAACACTATTTTTAACACAAATTCAAAACATAGCCCCATACAAGCTACTATGAAGAAATTTAACTCTGTCCCAGGCAAAACCAGTAAAAGTGTCTTTAGGATTACAATTTGAAAATGATTCAGCATCTTGTTGTCATACTACTGTGAGGAAAACCATGATCATGTCAATGAGTTTAAATAGGAATGTCATTATTTACAATAGGCCTTAGGTAAAGAAAAATGTAGTATGACAGGAGCTGTTTCAGAGCACAATGGCAAAAACCACCAGAAAAATAGAAAACCTAACCTATAAGTAAAGGTTGAAAGAAACAGAGTTATTTAAACCAAGAAGAAAAGAGTCTTATGGGACACATGATCCCAGTTTTCAGTGAAGTCAGAGCAAGGCAGAAACTGTTCTCTGTGTCCAGTGGCAAATTCCAGGGAAGATGGGAGGAGCTAATTGGAAGGAGACCTAATCACAAATGCATTTTAAATACTATAAAGGCAGTAGGGAGCTCTGCAGTAGATCACCTGTGAATATGGTGGAAGCTTCCAAGAAGATGCTGGACAAACAGCAGTGAGGAACTGATTAGATATAACTGATTTTAGCTTCAAGAATTTTTTTTATTTACTCACTTCTCTATATTTTTTACTGCTTAATTTTCTGTTACTTTATTTTAAAATATCCCATTTGTTTTGATAACCAAATTTTCAACAATCTATCTGTTCCAACTTGTACACAGTTATAGACAGGTATATTCAATTGGAAATTTATACTTTTAACAAATGAAATATTCTATACTTATGTTGTAGCTTAATGCTCTTTAATGCAACCAAGTAGTGATTATCCTGATGAATATCAGGACATGCCTTTACTTTCCAATACACAATTATTCAAGAATTATGGTTAAAAAATAGTGAGAAAATAAGATCTTTCTTATACAATGAAGTCACAGGGTAAGGGCTTATTTCCTTCTTTTAAACTAGTGCTTTATGAAGAAGGTAAAACACAGGAGGTAAGATAATGGGGTAATTGACTTCTGAGAGATTCTTTTTAAACTTTATTATTAAATAGAGCTCAAGAACATAGACTTAATGGACTATTTGTTTGCATAACTGGCCTTTAAGTTTATAAACTGTATTTTATTTTATGTTTTTTAGGATCTAATATTTAAAACCAGTTTGTGTTCTGTTGTGAGCACAAGAATATGCATATTGCTCATCATAACAGAAAGCCTAACAATACTCTTTTCTGCAAAAAGGATGGAATGCGTTTCCATTGCATCATAAGTCTTCCTATTTATTATCAACATGTGTAATGTTGTTATGCTGTTAAATTAAAAATTTGGCCAAATTCTGCTCCATGACAGCTGCGTGGTAGGTTTCAGTATGCTGTATATCATATTTGTTATTGGCAAAGAGCAGAATGTGCCCTATAGTACGCAAAAGACAAAGCAACCTTTCCACACAGTCCTTTTTATTCTTAAACTGAAGCTGATGGTGAATATTCACAGCTACTACAAAAGATGTGAAGCTTTTAATACTGGATTTATTGCTTTTCTGGACTTTATGCATTAAACTCTCTTTAGTATCACTTTTCAGAGAAACCTGTATAGATCAACTGAAAAAAAAACCTGACGGAAAGTGCCAGCAGTAGCTTCAAAATAAGCTGCAGTGATTTGAAAATATCTTCTGTCTTAAGCAAGTTTCACAACACTGAACAAACTATTTCTTGGCTTCTATCATAATGTAAGTGGTGTTAACTGTTGTAGATAAATTTGATTTCAGATTTATTCATCTACTTTTGGGGCCACTTGGTAGATAGCTTACTGTGGATTTGGGTAAACCTAGGTTACTTCACCATGACTTATGAGTATCTGAAGAGGAAACATGTTAGCTTTCACAAATTTTAGAGTTAATAGTGGGTATCATTCATTTATTTTTCAGTGTATTGAGGAAATTCTAATGTTCAGTCTTTAAATTATTTTTGTCTTTTTACTCCCTGGCAAGAATTTACATATGAAGAATGGCAATCATTCTTTTGATATTGAGTGGAAAAATAAATAAATAAAATCTGCTTAATAACCACTTCTCGCTGCTGACAAAATTTTCACTTTTCCTTCCCATTAGATGAAAATAGCTTAAAACAGATAGGTGTCGTAGCATGCACCTAGCATGCACCTAGCATGCAGAGATAAAGGCCGTAACAAGGGAAATTCAGTTTTCAGTTAGACTAAGTGGTGTTCTGGATGTGTCCATCTCTGTCCATGGTTTAAAAAAAGACTCATGTAGCTATTTTATGCAGCTTCATAAAATGCCTATTTATAGGTAGTTTTAAACCAGGACCTGCTAATCATAAAATTAAACAAACTAGAACAATTTCAGAGAAGAACAACACAAATTATAAGAAATTAGAGAATCTGTTCCTTGAAAACAGATAAATATGCCCTTGAGCAAAAGGTAAATATAAGTGTGGGAACAGTAAGAATTTTACAATATTTGAAAAGAGTATACCTACTAAAAAAGAAAATTATTAAGCCTAAAGACCATATAATCAAGAAAACTGACATTAAATGTTCAGGTTTAATACAAAAAAGAGGAAGTTCCCTGTATGGGAGGTATTGGGTTGTGAAATAGTTCATCCAGGAAAGCAACAGAAGACTTACAGATTGGGTTGGGGGAGGGTGGGGTTTGGTTTCTTGTTTTTTGTTGTGGGTTGCTTTTTTTGTGAGGGAAGAGGGTGGAACACAACACAACAAAACAATCCTAAAACTCTGAAAATCTTGCACCACAGCAGGGAGAGAGAATCATCAGGATAATTTCTAGCCTTCTTTTTCAGAAGGCCATTAATTGTAATATTTTTCCTGTTCTGTTTTCAGTTAATTTTTGGCAATATTAATGAAATTATCACCTTTTATTAACAGAAACTGTATGTGAAAACTGCTAAATAATTAGCAGTGAATTTTGTCTTTAATCTCAAATAAGGTGTAGTTTGTGCTGTAACACAGTTTCTCTCCAATCACAGGATCTAACACACAAAATTTTATTCATAGGGTTATTTACTGTATGCACACTTGATAACTTCTGCTGAAAATTATTATAAAGACATTATTTGTGTATCTCTTCCAGCTTCAAAATTCAACGTCAGTCTAGTTTGCAGGACTGTATTTCAGTCAATAAAAATTTACCATAAGCCAAATTTACTTTAAAGTGATGAGTTAAAGGAAAGAAAGAGAGTCTCTTCTTAATCCCACAAACTTTGTTTTGATTCTTTTCTTTGAAAAAAGCACATTAAATGATAATTTATTTTTCCTTTGTATGGCTTCTTATTGCTGTGTGTGGAGTTATTATAAAACACAAATTTTGATTTGTTTTCATTTAAGGAAAATGCACTGATTTTCAAGAAATGGTGTAAATATCATGAAGGCTGTTTTGTATGCTTCAAGTTATTATGTTCATGTAATATCAAACCTTGTATTCAATTAGATCTTGATGTATGAGCTTCATTTCTTATTGCAATGCATCAGACATTTTACAGGGCAAACAGCAGAACTGCTGAATATGATAAACATGTCAAAGTCAATGAAGGATTATGATCTGGTACGAGTATTATAAGCGATGCACATAACAACAGTACAGTTAGAACTATTTGTCAACACTTTGTTATAAATTACCTGCTCTTGGGGATTACAGTAACATACCTATATATATGGTTCCTCAGGCCCAAAATTGCAATTCAAAAGCTCTCCAGAATGAGCTTTCTTCTCTAGAGTTGCCTATTTCTTCTCCACATTGTCCTTCCTCAATTCTTTAGAGGTAGGGCTGGTCTGACAACTGCCAAATGTATGCAAAATGATTCTCCTTAACAACATATTTTTGATAGAAAAATATGTTTTCTACTAACACCATCATTGCCAAAATTTCAATGAGTAACATTGAAATACTGATAAATATTGATTACTCCTAATTACCACTGTCACAGCAATATCGTTGCTTATACAGACAGCAGTGAGGATATCAATCTTCATACTAGGAACGTGGCATGTCCAGGTATATGGCATATCCAGGTAATCTCCTAGTCCCAACATCATACAACTACAGCTAGGGACAGATTCAACTAATTAGCTAGTAACAGATCTTTTCTATAAGAGTAGGAAAGAATAAGACCACAAAGCTGGCAAGCTGGCTGTCTCTGCTTTCTTCCACAGCTCCCTACTAGCTAATTTGTAACTCTTCAGAGCAATGACTGATCTTACTCTATGCTCAAAAAAGTCTAGGGAAGAGCCCAGTTCTCTTTTAACCTGCTTTGCCCTTGCAAGTCAATTTACCTGAGACCTGCCCATCAATCAGACACAAGTAGGCTGGATTCACAGGCATGTTTGAGAACCATGGGCAAATAAAAACATCACAGAAAAATGAAGTTCTTACCTGAAATGCAATAATATATACACCAGAACATATTCAATTACACAAAATAAATAATGAATTTGGAATTCATACAAAATAGATTGTCTTTGTTCCGATTGATTTGGAAATAACAATAGATCATACTCTCTAAAACTTTAACCAAATATCAGAAACATTGTCTGTGAACTTCAATTTGCATTTGCAAAGTTAAGAGAAAATTGCAGTTGTTCAAGATCAATTACTAAGAGCACAGTTAAGTTGCCTAAAAGTATATATCTAGTGCCTATGGCTTCCAACTGCCATTGCAGAAGTCCACAGGTCTGTCATAGGTACTGTATTTCACCTGCAACACATAACTGCCCCAAATACCTTAGGTATCTAAAATGACACTAGACACCCATGCCTTGGTGAACCAATAATATGCACCCTTAAAATGCAAATATCCAGGATTCCATAAAAAATATAAGGAAAAGCATCCATTTCAAAAGAAGAAATGTGAATGCTACATGCGTGGGTAAGGGAAGCAGGAAAGACACTCATATGAGATAATACATTATAAGGGGAAAGTGTAACCACTGGTTATGGAAATAAAAGGAGTCAGTGAAGTAACAGTGCCGATATGACTAAAGAAAGTAAGACGTGAAGGATATTAGCAATACAAATAGGCTGAGAACTGGTAAAGTGTTAGGTGCAGATGGGCAGATGGTAAATGATGGTAGTTGTGACTTAACACTGAAAATACCCCTTTGTGCTATGTATGGATAAATAAGGAAGATAGACCCACATTGTATGACAGGTAGGGAATCAACAATACCATATGTAAAAAATCTGAATATTTTGAGGTGAGAGTTTTGATATCTAAATATTTTTAAATTAATTCAATTATTTAAAAATATAGTATATATTAACAAGATTATTTGATCCACTAGCTTTAATTTTCACTCATTCCATGAAATCTGAGAAAATTCTGAAGGACTGGAAAACATGAAAGAAAAGCAAGAGTGGGAGTTCATTGAAATATTTAAGTATAAGAGAAATTTCTCAGGAATTTTAAAGCAGTTACAAAGTCTGTAACATAATGATGAAATCATCATAGAGTGAAGATTTTTTTTTAAACACCTACAGTGATAGAATAGCAGGTTTAACTAATAAATACTACTGTGTTGATCTATACTTTGATTTCTTCAAGGTCTTTCAGTAACATTAGATTTTGATTAAGAAATATTACACTATACATAATTATCAGAGAGTTGAGTAGATGTGATTTAAAACTGGCTTGTTAACTACATTTCCGTATAAGCCAGAAGAGAAATATCATGCTAAGGAGTATTTTTGGAAATTATCTTTTGGGTTTTTCTTCCTATATTTTTATCTATAGCTTATATTGCATGGCAACTTTCTAGTATGGCTGGTAAACAACACTAGCTGATGAAGGAAGTACTAATAAGTAAAGCTTTTTTTTTTTTTTTTTTCTCTTGTAATACAGCTAAATGCAAGTGATTGCAAATTTTGCATTTGAGAGTAAAGGATACATGTCATACACATCTATCCAATTTTTATATTGCTTAAATCAAGAATTTAGAAGAAGAAAGATCACAAGCTTTTTCTACATAAATTCTCACTTGCAGTGCTTGTGAAAAATTGCAAAGCTGAACACCAGAAAGGAAGGGATCTTTTTAGTACAGAGATCATATAAGGAGAACTGCTACAATTCTATATCCAGTTCAAGACAACAAAGATGACTATTTAATGGCAGCAACATCACCTGAAGTGAGGTCACAGTGCTTATGAGTAGTGTGGAAAGCCTGATGGGAGCTCAGTTGCTTCCACTCAAGTTCCTTATAACAATTTAGACAGATGCTTGCAATCTACTGCATATAAGATTTCAAATGAGATCCACATCAACTGTTGCTGGAAGACAAGCATTGCAATATATGTCTTAAAGAGACTTTTTTTAAAAGATGTTCATCAGGAATAGGTAACTCAGAAAAATATCTGATAGCAGAGGATTTTCAGATGTGTTGGCAAAGACACAGTGAAATTCAATGACTGGAAGTTTTATCAGACTTGGCCTTTAAATAGAATAGATTTAGCCTCAGAGCCACTTTGTATTAGGAAAAGCTGGGAACTCAAATACTCGAGCACATACAATTTGTGAGAACCATAATCTACAAGTAAGAGGATATGGCTATTAAAGTGAGTAAAAACCATTGCCAGACCAACTGATAAAAGATTTGGGTTTAATAAAACTTTCAGTAATGTAGCTTCATGTGGGAAATGGGACCATATGATCCTCTGTCCTTGTACACTCATTCCTTCTGGTTGTCTAATGTGGGGCCCTGGAGAGGACAACATTTTAGAACATCACGGTTCTCGCAGAAGACCATGACTAGGTTTCATTTTCCATTGGTTCCGGTTGTTGTCCTCAGAGGTAAGGAAAAAATACTGCACTTCATTCAGCACCCCTCGTCTCACTGTTGGCTTGGTGTGTTCTTTTCGTTTACTTGTCTCACCTTCTTGAACAGTACCAGATAAATGGCTACACCCAGGGTGGCCCAGTACTCTGGACTATGCCAATAGTAAAATATTCCTAATAATATTATGTTTCTCCAAAATTACTTTCTCAGCTTGTTAGTGGTTCTGGTTGCATGATCTTTGACACTTTTCCTGCCCCACTCTCTACCTGGTAAGAAAGGTTAGAAGACAAGTAACCTCATTACTTCTGGATACTTACATTCAGCTCATGTATCCACATAGCAAAAATGTGAGTGAAGAGAGGTGAAATATTTTTCGTCACTCATTAGACAATATAGTCAATATTCAGCTTCTCACCTTGAGTATTATTTTTCATCATGATGATACTTAAAGATTTGTTCTAAGAGGCTCTCCTGTAGGAGGATCAAATTAATGATATTAGCAATGACATTTTCTTTATTGAGTAAAAGATTTGATGTTTCCACAATAATAACTTCACTGAGCCATTTAAGAAACATATTATAATATAAAACATTTTGTCTTTTGAGATTTATTAATCTTTGTAAAATTTTGTTGTCCCCTATGATCCATGATGTAGTCAACCTTTTCTTAAGGAACAAGTAATTGTCAAAGTGCAACCTGTAGTCACAAAACTGGCATAAAGCTTACCGTAAGGAAAAAGTAATATCTTTCAGGAAAAAAATTAGTTATGTGTTCATAACTAAAGTCTAATAATAACTAAATAGTTCAGTCTATTTAGAACTGCAGGTGTTTTTAATAACCAGATGAATATGCAGGGCATGAATTACTGACTAGGAATACACTGATTAATAAAACAGCAAAGATGCAATGCTTAAAATAAATACATGTATGTAGGTCTTAAGAAGCTGTGTGATAAGGAACATGGAATGTCCTAACATTGCTAAACAAGCCATCGTTTTAGGTTGCATTGTGTAATACCGATGTTAGTCCTGGGCTGAAAAAAATTAGTCTCCTTCATTATCCACACTTTAAAACTGCTGGGAATTTGGAAGATATATTTGTCAGGCAGTGCAAGTATAAATGTTACCTACTGCATATTCCTGAGATTTACTAAGCTGCATTGTTTAAGTAATTAGATAAATTCTGAGTGCTATTTTGTGAATACAGGGGTATAAGAAATTCTAGCATCAAAGTATAGTCCTTGAAAATGTATGGTGTTAGTAATCTGTCATTTCCTGTTAAAAGTTTTGTTGCTCAGAAATTTTAGTTATTCAGATAAAAAATATATTGTATGAGAAACAGAGAACAGAAAACGGATGAAATTGATATCAACCTTGTTAAATGTTTTTAGCAAAATAAAAAGTTTAAATATAAATATGCAATGTAAATATAAACAAATTGGAAGACCATTGTGACTTGTTCATGGTGTCAGCTGTACTTTATAAAAAAAACTCTAAGTTGGAAAACTAGTAAAGTTATAACTTAAAGGTAGCCATTGATTGAATGTATCATTTGAAGCTGTTGACATAACAATAAGGATTTGATATGCACTGGCTGCAGACTTCTAGAATTAACATTTACTCAAGTTCCAGTTTGGAACTCTGCTCAGACATTCCTTTTAGGACACCCTATTGCACTTTAATTATGTTTTTATACAACACAGCTTGAATAATAAGAAAAATTACATTTTTTTGTCTTTAGATAGTTTCCATTGTGCGTGAGCAATTTTGGAAACCTTTAAAATGCTTCTAGTAGTAAACAACTCTATAGTAATCTTTAATTCTCAATTTAGCAACTCATAAGTGTTAAGTCTTCCTGCCATCTTGTCTTAATCCACTAGTTGTCTTCCTCACCCCCAAGACCAATTAATTCCTGAAGTATGTAAATAAACACCAAAAAAAATGTTGATCATTGGGCATTTGCAATATGCATTTCTGATTCAAACTTCACCTTTTCTACAGACTCCATTAACTCTTTTCTTAGTGCTTATGTTTTCTCTCATGTGGTTATACAGCTTATTTGCCAGCTTTCAAAAGAAAGCATGCAAGCTTCCTTTCCTTAGTGCGCTTGAGGTGGGCTGCAGCAGCTCTTCTTGAAATTGTAGCTGGAGTTCCTGGAAATGACTCTATGGTGGAGGAGTAGACATTTATTGAATCCTTTTAACCATGCCTTTGAATTTGGAAGTGAAATCAATATTAAAGGACTGAACCCAAAGCAAACTCAAACAAAAAACAAAAGAAAAAAAAAGACAGAAAGATAAGATGAAACAACCTTAAATTAACAATTTAATTAAAGGCTACATTTTAAACTTTTACCACTTTTTAGTACAATGTTGGTCTCTATGATTTGTCTCAATATGATTCCTGAATTTTTCAAGTATGGGTTCGCACCCAAGAAAGCTTTTGTGCATTGATTGTCATTTACCTTAAAACATAAGAAAAACATAAAAAGACTATGTTCAGCACTCTTTTATTCATAGACTGATGGGTTGACAATTTTTTCTTAAGCATTAAATGAATTAACTCATTTTTTCATCTAAGAACATGAAAATATTGAATGTATTTGTAGAGATATTCATATATAATACTCATCAATATAAAATTGAATTAAAGTAAGACACAGGTAATCATATTATTACAATACAGTTGCAAGGCAGTACGGGAGTTCAAAGTTCTGAAAAGTTCTATAAAGCAATTCAGTGAAGGTCATTCATCAGATATCTTCTCCAAGAAAATGATGGAGTTATGTCCACAAATCAGAGGATTTCTGTTAAATCAGAACACTGATTTAAATGTAATCTACACAAGTGATTCATGCCTATATGAGTTCAACTGATATATATTCAAATTAAAGTTGTGTCAAATTATAATCACCTACCAATACAGATTTGCTTCAGACTTAGGAAAGAAATTATTTAACTATTTCCATGTACATGTTTCTGTATGACTGACTTACTCTTATAACAAATTATAATTTGTGTTTGCTCTTTATGCTTTACAATTTATTTACTTCAGGGTAACTTCTTTACCCTGTTTGATAATTCAATTTGAAGGAAATTCCATATGTGTATGTATGTACATTTTCTATTCCAACTAACTATACATATTAATGTTCTTAATTCTTACTGAGATCATTTTGGGTACCTACATGAACAACATGACATGGGTAAGTTTTATGATCAAGTTAAGCATTTACTTTTTTACATGCACACACACATTCACACAAACGTATTAACGAAAGGAATCCTTTCTCAGGTCTTAAATAGCTGTCTGAAGTTATGGAGAGAAGACTTCAGAGAGCTTACATACCAGCCTGGGTATTTACGTAACATGTTAGATGCATATCTTTTTTCTAGGTCCTCTCTACGTGATGTTCTTCATGAGGAGATAATATGCCTGAAGGACATTTTCTTTAGTGTCTTAGAATAAGCAGGGAATGGAAGAAAATCTTGCTATGTAGAAGATTATTTTTGAAATAATGATGAGTAGTATCCAGTTCATAATCTGTACACTGATAGTTATTTGCATATCAAGATAATAATCAAAAGCTTTAAAGCTTTCCACATGCTTAGGGCCATTTACAACAAGATTTAACAGAGGCATATAATTAAGTCTTATCTCATGTGCTTCTGAATTATTAGGAGAATCTGGAGTAGCTTTTAAAAGTAGCAGAACAGAACATAAACACTGCAATTTCTTTCAGGTAATTCTCATACATAGTGGGCATAGTGTTGAACCAGGCAGAACTGACTAAAATAAAATCAGAAGTTAAAGTTACGATTTTTTTCAGAACATGTTCCAAAGGGTTAAGGCTCTGCTATGTGATATTTAAGTGGCAATACCACCATCTGAAGGTCCAAGTTCAAATTAAAATCCGAACACTTCCTGGTCAGAATCATCTGAATCCTCGCTCAATGTTCATTATTCATGTGTGGACATGAACCAAAGCTTATACGAAGAGAATGTCTCAAAAAAGGAAAATATTCTAAAATGTGACAAGGAAATTTTTACTGCTATAGGATGCCAGATGAAGAGACCCTACTGTCTTAAAGAATGTGAATCAAATGTTCTGTTTTCATAAACCAGGGAAAAATAATTTATTTTTAAAATACAGAATCATAGAATCATAGAATCATAGAATGGTTTAGGTTGGAAAGGACCTTGAAGATCATCGAGTTCCAACCCCCCTGCCATGGGCAGGGACACCTCCCACTAGACCAGGTTGCCCAAGACCCCGTCCAGCCTGGCCTCGAACACCTCCAAGGATGGGGCCTCAACAACCTCTCTGGGCAACCTGTTCCAGTGCCTTACCACCCTTAAAGTGAAAAACTTTTCCCTAATGTTTAATCTAAACCTGCCCTCTTCCAGTTTAAAGCCATTCCCCCTCGTCCTATCACTACATGACCTAGTAAAAAGTCCTTCCCCAGCTCTCCTGTAGGCCCCTTTAGGTACTGGAAGGCCGCAGTAAGATCTCCCCTGAGCCTTCTCTTCTCCAGGCTGAACAGTCTCAACTCTTTCAGCCACTCCTCATAGGAGAGGTGCTCCAGCCCTCGGATCATCCTCATGGGTCTCGATTCTTCAATTTCCACATTCATGTTTAAGGGCATTTTTTTTTTTTTAAATAAATGCAATACTATTACAGACAACACCTTTTAAATTCTTCTTTAACAACACTACTATAACTAACTGGTTAGAAAAAACCTTGCATTAAACCACCAAGTCCATGTGTCACTGTGTCAGGGAAAGCTGAGAAACCTTAAGGGTAGACGTTTAAAGCCTTGCTCATGGGTGATTTTTGATTATTTTTTTTCTAACTAACTACCTGGAAATAAAATGTTGCATATAAATAGTGGGAATACTATTAAGTAAAATATTAGGAGGATTAGAAGAATATTGGAAGGATACTAAATAAGCCTGAACCTCTTTTGCAAGCTGGAATAAGCATCTCTGAGACATCTCTTTTGCATGGTTTTGGAATCAATGATGAAACTGAACAATAACACTAATTACATATGTGAAGAATCAGATTTCATTGTCGAGGTAAGATGTTAATGACTGCCTTCAGCAAGAAAAGATGAGTTTCTGTGTAGTGACAGATGTTAAAATAAGGGATCAGTGCAAGAAAGACAACTACAACTCAAAATTTTAGAAGAGACCGACAATGAAATAGACATCACATTGTTTTATGAGATGAATAACTAAACCAGCACTGAAATATTTGATATCTGTATCACGTATGTTGAACAGCAGCCTAATATAAACAAGTACCTAAATGTTACTACAGAAATTGTATCTACTGTCCATGAATAAGAAAGAAAACTCTAAAACAAGTCAAAACCAAAAGAAATTTTCTTATTTTGAATTTTAGATCCTTCTAGACAGTTTTTTGATAAAATAAAGTAACACCACTTGAAATTGTAACTTATTAAGAATTTCTGCGTGAAACATACTGTGCATATTTAGGTACCATAGGAAAGATTTTTTTCAATTTTATGACATGATAAATATAACATATGTGTTAAAGTTACTGGGATTTTGTTTTTTGTCAAATATTTTTTTGCAGTAAAAACACAGTGTATTTGGCAGCATATTTGCTAATAAAAATTAATTCTAATCCATTTTAATAAAAGTAATAACAACATGTTCAGATTAACAAATTTCAGTTCAATTGTTTGATTGGAGCACTTTTTGTATGAGTTTATCAGCTAATAATCAAGTGCCTTTTTAATGAAATCACAAAATATTAACTAAAAATGTTAAACAATATCTTTAAGAAACACTAATGTAAATCAGAAATGACTTAGTAAAATTACGTTTCATTCTCTCACCATAGAGAAGTCTCAGTCATACAATTAACAAATTAACAATTCTTTTAAGAGACCATCAATGTATTTAGCTTTGTACAGGAAAGGTGTTGCAAGATATTGCACTAAGAGACGTTCAATAATTCATGAACTTAATAAATAAATAAATAATGTAATTGTCAGTATCTAGTCACTGGAACTGTCAGCTGCAATGGAAGGGGCTCTGATTCATCTCTGACCTCCTGGCTTTCAATTTTGATCAAACACAGCCTGGATTAGTATACTTTCCTTTCCTTCAGAGCTCAGCCGTTATTTTAGAATACTCATCTCGCCATTGTGTTGTACATGTTTAACAGTTCAGGACACATTTGAAAACTTCATTGAAACATTGTGGTTAAAGGGTTGCTTAATCTCACAACAAGCACTTCTACCACAAGAAACCAAAATTTATCATGTCCCAGTTCACACAAGGATGAGCTAGGTCTTTCAGCAGTCAGCTGAAAATGATAATCAATTAATCTCTACTTTAGAATAATTTTATTTATTGTCAAAAAGCAGAATTTCCCATGATTTCTGCTTTGTCCCAGTCATTCTTTATTTCTTGTTTGTGCCAAAATGAATCAAAAAACAGGAATTCAAATCATCCCGCAGTGGTTTATGAAGTTGTTGATAATGTAACCATGGAAGTCATTCGGAAGAATATTAAGATCTCATGCATGAAGAGCCGCATAAATATGACGATTAGAGTAATAGAAAATCAGATAAATTATAGAGGGCAAGATCATGCCCTTAGGGATTAATAAGAACTTGTGCTACAAGCTTATTAATTGAAACTGACTAGTGTAAAATTATCCTGGTTTTCCATCATCTTATGATAGTTTATAAACTTCCAAATAATTCAGTAATGAAAAAGTTAAACACTATCTCAGAATATATAGAGTAGCATACCAGATATAGCTGGAGCAGAGGGTACCAGTAAAGCAGAAGATTGTGAATTTTACCTTAAAAAGTCCTAGTTAGATCTTATCTATACAATAACTTAAAAAATAAAAAAAGTATTTGTCCTGGACATGCCTGTGGACCAACAAAAATTGGTATGATAGAGGAATAAAAGATGTGTATTACCAAAGAAGGCAAAAGCTTTTGTCTTACATATTCAAAGGACATGGCTATTAAACAAGAAGAGAAGGGGAAGGAAAGGAGGAAACACAATCAAAGATTAAAAAATAAACTACTGACCATTAATACATTAAACCTAGAAATTAGAGGAAGATTCTAAAATAATAAAGCACTGCATCTCTATATCAGCCTTTCAGTAGGAGCATCAGGACATAACAGTAACAAGCAAATTATTTTTAACAATAATCTTAATCAGAGCATAAAAGGGGTCTGATGACTGAACTTGGAAACACTTGAGGTCTTTTAAAGTCCTATTTGGCAAAAAAAAAAACAAAACAAAAAACACCAAAATGATCTTCTTGTTTGTCTACGGGGCCAAATCTGAGGTTCTGGGAAAAAAAAAAAAAAAAAATTAAAATTTAGGAAATACTGAGATTGTTATTTTTAAAGCAAAGAGGAAGCCACCTCATAAACAAGATGAAGAGCACTCCTTCCATCCCTGGACATTCTAGTGTCATTCACATGTTCCTCCTGTCTTTCACAATGACAGTATGGGTCATCATCATCCTAGAGTCTTGCTTTCTTCAACTTGGGTTTGGACAAATCCTGACGTATAAATCATTGGCTCCAGTTGACTCTTACTTCTGTATGTCTCTCTTTATGTCTTCTTTTTTGTCAGGTAAGTTTGAGTGGCCTAATCAAGAGAGTCTATCAGTAGTGGAAAACAATAAGTGACCAAACATTTGCAGAAGCATCTAATGCACATTACTGCCATAAGATTACCACATCCACATTTTTTATCTGATTAAAAGACCAGATGTTGCTCTATGCTTCTCCAGCAATGAGATCATCCAACACCAAAAATAGAAAGCTTGCAAATCTTTTTCTTCCTCCTTCCACTACAGCAATTTGCTGTTGACTCTTCTATGTTGTCTAAAAAAGAATCTGTTTCTCCCTGCATGAGAAAAAGTGATAAATGAAAAATGATAACTGCTCTTATCATCAAGAAGATCATGAAGGACTCCTTTTTTTGTAAACCATTGTGTAGCTGAAGGAAATGAGAACTGTGACTCCTGGAATGTGCAGTATTAGCAATTTTGTTCTTCTAAGTGTATTAACTTCCTTATTATTTATTGTATTTCTACAATCAAATTAAATGGGATTTGTCATAATAACATCACCAGCAGTAATAGGATATGAAACCCCAAACCACATTAGTTGTTCAATGTTATAACAATTAACAAGCACTTAATATTTCTTAGCCTTTGTTGGGCCCAGGAGACTCCTTGGAATATGGTCTTTCTCAGCAAACCAAATAAACGTTTTTTTGTTTTGTAGGCTCTAGGCCAAATTATCAAAGAACTTTCAGTATTACTTCTGTTTGTGTTTGCAGAAATCAGTTGGATATTTACACTTCAGGAATACCTGTTACCATGACCAAGTACTGCTATGTACAGTAAGATGGACATAATAACTATATAGGCACAGGTTATACAAGTGACAGTTTTTCAGGAGGAAATGAACTAAGATTGCTGTCTCTATAAACAGAACAAAAGAAAAATGCCCTACATATAACTTAAAACCTCATCTTGTAAAAAAAATAATTTTCTATTTTCACTTACTTGTATAGGCCTACAAATGACATGGTGTATGAAGACATGGTCAGAATCACAGATAGGAAAGCAATAACACCAGTGTGTCAGGTCCCTGAGCACATCTCACCTTCTAGGAGTTCAGCTGGCTGAATCCAAGCTGAATCTAGATGAGCTCTTTCACTGATAGGAACTGTCATGAACAAAGCTAGAAATGAAGGCTGACTCTCCTTTCCTTGGGAGCTGCTTTTAATTAAGCTGAGTGTGACAACATGGCAGGCATAAGCAATACCCTCACTAGCAAGGAGATATGGTGTTGACTTAGAAAGTTAGAGACTGGATCTAGTGTGTAGGTAGTAATCAGGGTCAGCTCTAATGCGATGTTGGTCCATCATGATGACACATGTCCAAGATCAAGCTAACCAGTGGGTAAACATCAAAACTGAGGAGGTATAACCAGGTGCAGACATAACTGCAGCACAGGGGGTCAGTAGGAGAGCCTTACCATAAAATTAGCTTCCAAGAATGGGAGGGGAATTCCAGCTGTCTTCACAACAACTTGTATAAGCGAGGGAGTTAACCTTTCACTCAACCAGTTGAAATTCTTAACAAACTCCTGGAAGCGGGGTTAAGAAACTGATGTTGGGAAGCAATTGGGAGACAGAAACAAAGACCAGAGTATAAGTAAAAAGAAGAGGATATACAGAAATTTGTGTATAGCCTAAAACAGGACAGTTGGAAAATGCCCTCAGTGTACTCTGCATTCAGAGTTTTTTTCTTACCGGGGTCAGTCCAGACTGCCCTCTAGTATTTAGCTGTTCTGATTACCTACTGCTGCATCAATAACTATTCACTGGGCAAAAGTCTGCTAATATCAGTGATAATATTAACATCAATGTAAATAAAATAACTAGTCCCATGATTTCAGATAAAGTAAATATAATTATATCTTACTTTATCAACAACTAATTCATAGGTGGAAGTGAGGCCAGTGAGCTTTTTTTTATCTTTAAGTCCAGTCATCAACCTTGTCCATAAACAGCTTCTGTTTAAGATTGCAGAGTTTAAAGGATTTTAATCCATTCATCGATTTTAGACTTCTCTTGTGGTTGTTATGAATTCTGTAGGTTTTCCTTTTTGGGCTCTTACTGCAGTAGGTTAGTCTCTGGAAATCTTCCTGTACAAATGTTAGATAAGTGTTGTTAAGTTCATTTCAAAGTGAATGCTGCTAGAGCCTACACTTAGCTAGCTTGATGTGATCCTTTTTACTGTACAGCTTCTTTAAAATCTCAGATTGACCATGGATGGAAGAGTGATGGGTAAGGTATACGAAAGCTGTGACATTGGAAGGATCTGTTCTTCTGAAAACTCAGAAATAACTTACTCATTAAGATCATTAAATATGAAAAGTAATTTCTGCCCCAGATCAGGTTTAGAGTTTTTCAATTTTATGATTTTTTACTGTGTAATATGGAGCATTGGATCAGCTGCTGACAATTTGACAATCCTTCCCAGTTATTCCTTCCATTGGGTTAATTTAAGCACAAATAATATATTGGCCACATTCTTTGTCAACTTGATTTCCCAAAGACTGAGGTCAATGCACTTCTTATGCTTAAAATAACCACAAACAACTTGGTAGGTAATAGGAAGATATGAAAAAAGCAGTCACCTTCTGAAGATGCCTATATTATCCATTAAGGTAGGAAGGGCAGGTGGTTTCTAACTTTGCTGTTTCAACTAAAGTCCTAGCTAAAGTCTAGCCTAATGACTAGAAAATGTGGACAGCATATACCTGTCCCTAAAAAGGCAATGTATAGGGTAAAGTTCTTAAGGTAAAGAACCCTTAATTGTCCAGTATCCTTTATCCTAAACTGGGATAATTAGGGAATTTTAAAGCATGGATTAATGCTTGCACATGTAGAGCTGGACAGACAGAAATAACACAGGGGGAACAAACACAAAGCTTACTTACAAGAAAGGCCTACCTGAAGTTTTGTTCCTGATTTAAAAAAAAAAAAAAAAATAGATAATTTGAGGAACAAGCCAGTCTGCTTATTCAAGAAAGTCAGGGGAATAGCTTACAACCCCTGCACAAAATGTCTGACCCTAAACTGGGCATGTTACTTCTGAAAGTGGCTACATAGATAAATCTGGGTAACCACCTTAAATTTTGTTCCGAATTTAAAAAAAAAAAAAAAAACAACGAAAAAAAACCACCACAAACCCACAACAAAACAAAACCAATGATATATAACTGAATAATTATATGATAGTACTATATCAATATATAATAACAATATATCTGTATAATAATACATATGGGGATTTAAAGGTACACAGGTAATGATACTGAAATTTTTTTATGCAATTCCAGAAGTTGAGTCCAGAATTATTCCAAGGACTGTAATTCATGTCATCTTCTTACTCATAATACTCAAACCAATAGGCCAGTATTCAGTGACTGATAGTATTTCCTCTGACAGGCTTTTCTCCAATGAAAGGGATAACAGTTACAGTAACTTCTGTCAAACATGGAATTACCCCTGTGCAATATACTTGTTTCAACTACTTGGACAACATGCTGCTCAATACCTACCTTCCACTTTATCCTGTTATGATTCAATATGCAAATATGCTCATACCCTCTTAAATAACTGGCAACGCCCAAGAGGTTGTATTAAGCGTGCAACTAAATCCATCTCAGGTGCCCAAAACACGCAGAGTGAATATCTAAGAACACTATACTTAATGTAGGACTATTCAACAACCTATGATATACAAGACCTTACATCTCACTCAGAATTTATTTTATTGTTCTGTCTAGACTCATGAAAAACATAAATCTCAACTATAGGACTTTAATTCCATAGTCCAACAAAAATAAACTATACAAATAACATTTTCCTCTTCAACATGTTCAAAACCAGGCTTACAATCAAATTTACCTGTTCTTCAAGTAAACACTGGGTTTTACTGTCCCATGTGCTGCAGAGACCATAAAGAATTTTACAGTCTCTTCTTTGTTTTGATCATCAACCAAAGAAACATAGAATCAAATTACAGACTAGATAATTATCTAAAGAGCAAAAATTATTTTTGTTGGGGAAATTTACACAGCTACTACAAAAGAAATATCACCTTTTTTTCAAATCAAGACAACCTGACATATTTTTTATTGGAAATAAACTGCTACTTAATTCCATAATTCTATTATTAATTTCACTCTTTGCTATGACATTTTGGCTATATTTGTTCTGTCTCGTAGAATGAAGCCTATTTCATGCAATGAGCAAATATGTTTTTTCTCTCTATTTTCTGTTGATTTCAGAGTAACATAACTATAAATGGGGAGAAACATGGTTTCTTTAATCTTTCTAACTAGTGAAATGAAAGTATTCAATAAGCCTATTACTGTTCTCACATCTGTCACCATTTCATATTAAGATACGGGTTTTTTTTCTCAATCAAGTAGAGAAACTCCCCAAATATATCATTCTAGTTATTTGCTTACCAGCCTAATGTAACTAGACAGATCAATTTCACACCTAAATCTGTTATCCAACATCATGTACAGTCTATTCTTTACAAGTGTGATACAGAAAATCCAGTTTCCCAAATTTCATGTTTGGGCTTTCAAGGTTTTACTAAAATGATTCCTGTTATATTGAAATTTATTTTTTGAGAGCTAACATAAGTAGAAAAGCTGAAGCAGAAATCTAGTTGTATAACAGAAGTAGTCTTTCCAATTTCAAGTGTATTTTCATAGCCCATATATGAACTAAGACTTGAAAATCACCAAAACATGCAAGAAATTGTTTAACCTGTATACATTGGCTGCAAGCTTTTCTGATAGACTCCTTGAATATTTTGTTTAGTGTCTCAAATACCTTTCATCCCTACACTTTACAATTTAATATTTAACCCTAATTCTTCCACACACACCTTTGAAAAGATCAAAATAAAATCCTGCAGAAGACAAATGGCAATAGGCAACTTTAACAATGAACATTTTCTGATGTGAGGTGTATTAGTATTGTAAGCAGCTTTTTAACCACTGCTGATGTTGTGTTGGCAGAAATCAGTCACTAGCCCTAAATTCTGGCACCCAGTGGAACAAAAGTCACTAACTTTCTGCCCATTGGATCTTTTGACTATTTTACCAATATGTGTGCTAAACTATAAAGAAGAAAAGAATCCAGAGAAAACTTTCCCACCTGCTGATATCAGAACCTAAAGAACTTGCTCTCTGTGGTTTCACTGACAAAATGATCTGCTGTAACTACCACAGGTATGAAACCAAAAGTTTTTTTCTTTGCAAAGTACATCTCTCTCTATCCCCTCTCCACCTGCATTCTGCTATTGAAAAAAAATATTTTTGCCATCTCCACAAATATAATAAAGCTACAAGGTTTTGATCTCATTTGCCATTAAAAGAAGAACATAACTCCCTGGTGGGCACTGCAATTTTGGGAAGTGCTTACATTACTGGTAATGACTTTATTTTATTGTTTGATATTATTCTCCTGGTACCACTCTTTTATAAACTGATTCTTCATATCGAGTGTACCCCAATGTTGTTAGAGCCCTCAATTATCAGAAGAAACATATTAAAGTATAAAATCGGAAATTAGATTTTATCAGAAATTAGATCTCGTTTAGTTCTTTATTAGAAAGTAGGTCTGTTTGAACAGGTGAAGAAGAATTGGGAAATAAAGAAAAAATAATTTTCATTTAGTAGTTCTCTTACATTGATTTGTGCATGTTTTGCCCTTTTATTCCTACTTGCTTTGAAAGATGTTTCCTTTCAGAGTTTGCTGTGGCATTGGGTGTAAAAAGCAAAGGTTCGGTAGCAGAGGTGCTCAAGGGTGACTTCTGAAAGAAGAGGCCAGGGGCTCCCCCATGCCAGACACAGCCAGTTCCAGGTGACTCTACAACAGACCCACCACAGGACACCACTGAGCCAGTCTACAAAGTTTGTGGTGCCCCTGCGAAAGGGCAGAAAAAAATGAGGGGGAGGGAACATGGACAGAAGGAGGGAATGGAGAGAGGAGGAGGCAGAAATAAAGGAATGAGGGAAGAACAAGGTGGTGCTCCATGGCAGAGCAGGAACACTCCTGAAGGGACTGCAGCCCATAGAAGACCCATGTAGGGGCATAGGAAAAAAAAAGTGAGAAAGGAGCAGCAGAGAGAAACCTCTATGTCCTGACCTCACCCCCTGCGCCACTCATTGCTTCATTGGAAGGACTGAGTGTAACCCATGATGATAGCAAGGTGGGGAGGTGAGGTGTCTGGAACAAAGCGAGCCTGGGAAAGGGGGAGGATAGGTGATTTTAACTGTTTGTCTTTTTCTGTTTCGCAGTAGTGGAATCAATAATTAATTATTTATTCAAATGTGCATTAAATTTAGTTAAATTCCCTAAGTTGAATCTTTTTGTCCACAATAGGACTTGGTAAGTGATTCACCTGTCTTTATTTCAAACCACTCCTGTTGTTCCTGTTTTCTCCCTTGTCCTGCTAAGGGTGGGGGAAGTGAGAGAGCAGCTGTGTGGGAACTTGGATGTTAGCCTGGGCCAATCCACCATGTCTATGTTCACCAGCTATTAGTTCAGCTTATTCTGTACATACATTGCAAGATAGTATTAATTTATATGATAAGATTTTATTTCTCCATATACACTCCTGTAGTTTACAACATGGAAAGCTCTTTCTGAAATGACATGGTCTCATACTTTGTGAAAGGCACAATATTCTCAGCTTCCAGCCACTATATCTAGCACATGGAATTTTCTTAGTTTTCTGTTCAAGTGATATTAACTATTACAACGTATAAGCAGGCATCTCCAAATATTGATGGGTAACAACCTCA
The DNA here is from genome assembly GCF_000708025.1 of Charadrius vociferus. Classification (NCBI taxonomy): domain Eukaryota; kingdom Metazoa; phylum Chordata; class Aves; order Charadriiformes; family Charadriidae; genus Charadrius; species Charadrius vociferus. Next base: position 7,632,405 of record NW_009648369.1, read on the forward strand.
GCCCCACAGGATCTAGAAAACATTAAAATTACTAGTGAGTAATTATACAAGAAAAAAAGATCTAGATAGCAGTTGTATTTTTACATGTTATTTAATATATAATAATATCCACTAATACGCAATATTATTAGCTTAAGAAAAAGTATGAATGAAGTTTTAGGAGAAGGAGGCTGAGGGGAGACCTCATCACTCTCTACTACTATTTGAAAGGACACTGTAGAGAGGTTGGTGCTGGTCTCTTCTCACAGGTAATTAATGACAGAACCAGAGGGAATGGCTTCAAGCTCCAACAGGGTAGATTTAGGCTGAACATTAGGAAAGAATTTTTCACAGAAAGAGTGGTCGGGCGTTGGAATAGGCTGCCCAGGGAGGTGGTTGAGTCACCATCCCTGGATGTGTTTAAGAGACATTTAGATGTGGTGTTGGGGGATATGCTGTAGGGGAGAACTTTGTAGAGTAGGGTAGATGGTTGGACTCGATGATCCCAAGGGTCTCTTCCAACCTAGACAATTCTATGATTCTATGACAGAAGATCTAGAGTTCCAAGCACCTGGTCAGTTTAACTTGACGATGAAAAACAACAAAGTACTTACGAAAATGAGAATCACAGCAGTAAAACAGTATAACCTTTGTTTATAAGTGTTTCTGGACAGAATTACCAAGCTCTGTCACCACTCTGCTGAACACAGTTCCTTGTCACAAGACCCATGATGACCATGCATGTTAACAGGGAAACAATCAGCTAGAATGAAGAGTAAACACTGTATACTGGTACAGCATTGTGGGAACGGTAAAATTACTTAGGAGGATGAAGTACTTGCACTTCTTACAGCTTTCAATTTGGCACAACACAGCAGCACCAGTTGCAGTATTATGCAAATAAACCACAAGCATTAAACTCTCCATAGAATCATAGACTGGTTTGAGCTGAAAGACACCTTAAAGATCATCTAATTCCAACTCCCCTGCCATGGGCAGGGACACCTCCTACTAGACCAGGTTGCTCAAACCCCCATCCAACCTGGCCTTGAACACTTCCAGGGATGGGGCATTCACAACTTCTCTGGGCAACCTGTTCCAGTGTCTCACCAACCTCATAGTGAATAATTTCCTCCTAATATCTAATCCAAATCTGCCCTTTTCCAGTTTGAAGCTATTACCCTTCCTTCTATCACTACATGCCCTTGTAAAGAGTCCCTCTCCAGCTTTCTTGTAGGCGCCCTTCAGATACTGGAAAGCTGCTATAAAGTCTCCCCGGAGTCTTCTTTTCACGCGTATTAGAAATAAGGTTTATAATGTATAACCCCTCATTCCCCAGAAACATAATGTTAATTCCTGGCTGCTGTGAAGAAATAAAAACCAGAAACTAGTGAAGAAAATAAGAAGTCAGCTGTGTATCCCAAGATTTAGTGAACTACACAAACCTCTACCAGATGAGAAAGCAAGACCCTACAATCAAGATCTCCCAGCTCACAGTGAAGACAACCACACCTGGTGAGTGGTGGCTTCTGGCTTGGTTGATTCTGCAGCTGGGTACTGTGGCAAGAACTATGGATTTTAACTTGTAAATAAGATATAAGGATGAATTCAGTTTTATCCTACAGTTAATGAAGTGTAGCTGGGCATTAGAGCTGTGCACACCTAGTGCACTTAAATCATTATTTCCTCAGCTGACCCAGGAACTTCCTGGCTAATCTCTGCAAAGATGAGACAATGGACTGATAGGAAGCAATAGATCAATGTGAGACAAGATGATTGACTCACCCCCTAGTACTTTCAAGACAAAGTATTTGATTAAGTGTTACAAAAGCTCTCCTGGTGAGAATTTCCACAGTTCCTTGGATTCCCCCAGGCAGCTCCTGCTCCCTAGACTATTGATAGGGACTATATGTAGGTTTATGTGTTGCTTAACATCCTGGATAGAAAATCTAACCATCCCAGAGACTGCCCCAGGTGGTCCTTGCTGCAGAATCAGTCAAACAATACAAATACTGGTAAAGAGTCAGTAGAAATTTTTCCTGCAGATCAAGAAATGCATGTAGGACAGTTTTGTACATAGAAAGGATAGCTAGAGGATGTTTTCTAGGTAGCTTAAGAAAATCACTAGTGGTAGATTTTGCATTAATCAGACTATGGGGCAGCTGGAATTGAAAACAACAGTGCTTTTGGCAGGTTCACCTGATGTAGTTACAGACGCTGTTGCAACGGCTCTTTCAATGTAGATACTCATCACAATCTGGACAGTGACTGGGCAATATGTTTGGGAGATTTGATTCTCTAGGTGAGGATTTTCCTAAAAGGTCTGGGGAAGTTTTGGAAACACACTCCTCTCCAGAAAATCCTTGCTGGCTAAGGCACAACTGTGTACTCAGCCTGCTTGTATATGTAAACATCATTTTCAATATTCAGTGCTTGCTCTCCATGTCTTCTAAAGGGGTGGTAATTTCAGTAGGTGGTTTAACATTTAAAACTTAAACAGCATGGCAGAACCTTATGGCCTTATGGATCCAATCTTTCATTTCAGACAACAGAAGGGACGTACTCTTTGTCTCATTTTCTTAGCATTTCCCATACCTCTGGGCAACCAGTGTTTCAGTACCTCAATTTGAGTCTGAACAGTTTGATGAGGGAATAAGCACTTTGTAATAGCTTTCATGATGAGACTACAGCTCAAAGAGCCATCTTTAAAATGTCACCTCCATGCTTCACTCACCACTGAAAAATAATTTTTTATAACCATCATTTTCCATTCAGATATAGCAGCAGGTGGCACTCAGGAAGATGGGCAATCAGTTATGTCCGATATTTGTGTTTAGTACCTTACAAACTATTATACATTGAAATCATACAGAAGATTCATTTCTCTGGGAAGACTCCTGTCTTTGAAATATTCTCTTACCCTCAAGACATAATGAAAAGTTTCATTCTGCTTTCCTTATATATAAAAGTTTATAAGCTCCCTCAAAATCCTGGCATGCATCTGGCATGGGTAAAAGCTTCAAAGGATTTTGAACTGCGTGATCAGACCTTTACTAAGGCAAGACTACACAACAGCCCAGTGTTCCCCACTTACCAACAAAACCACACTTTGGTTGGGAACCGAGAAGGATGGATTCTTATTATAACACTTAAGTACTAGAAGAAAATTCATTTTTAACAAAGGAATTCTCTGAGGGCCATTTGCTGATTTTCTTTTCTCTACTTGGAGGTTCAAAGGTCCATAAAACTGGTTGAAGATCAGTTTTGCTTTGAATACTTGACAAGATCTTTTGGTGTTGCATCTGGAAGATGAATTCATCACGTAACATTGCCAACTCTGCACTTTCAGAATTCATGAGCTGGATTCCACTAAGAGTAGCAGACTTATTAACAATCATAAGAATTTAGTTAAGTACAAGTAGTCCAGCACATTTGGTGCTGAATGTAGACTTAATTGTTCACACTGCTATTTTCTCCAGTGCAACAGTTAGAAAATGTTACTTCAGCTGGAACACTGAACTTGTCACATATTTCAAGACATGGATATCTAAGACAAAAATTTAACATGGGGTCTGCACGAGGGTGTCAGTCATCACTGAAAGGTAAATATGGTTTTCTCTAGAAAATGAAAAGAAAACATTATTCTCTTTTCAATTGTTGAACCAAAATGGATTTTTAGTTTCAGTCCCTGCGAGTCTTACTTTCTGAAACCCATTTCATAATAATTTGTCCGTCACTTAGCCGATATCCTCAGTGATCCATAGTAAGATTCACAATTTCAAAAGCAATGAAGAATATGGCACACTTTAATTGCCTCTTGACTGCAGGTAGGTTATTGAATAGGTAAAATCAATTTTACTATACAGTGAGCAGGCATGGAATTAAGGCAGTCTTATTGAAGACCTGGTCATTTCCAATTGAAGAGTTTTCCATCAGAAAATGCTAATTTACCCGTTACACCTTTACTGCCAGCCAGGACTGCCCAGTTTCCTGATAACCTACCCAAAAAGGAAATAAAAGCTGCACAGCCAGGCTAACTGACACTCTATGTAGAGGGCTAGGGAAAAATTTTAATTTTTATTATTTCAACGTACTCATTACTTCATTATCTTCTTGGGGATAAGAAGAGGGGAAAAGGAATGTCTGTGCACACTTGAGTCTTTGCCAGTAGAACTTCCATTCCTACTGTATTATTATTGAAAAGAAATGTATTATACAATAGTTTTGATACATATCTTCAGAGTGTCTGTCCTAGAAAATCTGCTGTTAAATTTATAGGTTTTATTTCTATGACTTATAAGAGAGGTGTCTTTTTTTTTTTCTCTATTTATTTTTCAAAAAAAAAAAAAAAAAGCCCAGATTCCCTAACCATAAGTCAGACAGAACAGGATTTTGGAATGAGATTTATATTGGGAGATGAATATCCTGCCTTCCAAATTCTTTCCTTGATTATATCATTGCTGGTTCTTTTCTAATACATTATCCTTAGGTCAATATAAATAGAACTCCAAATATAGAATAGAATTATAGAATTATATAGAATTATATTTGACAAGTTAAATTAAATTTGAGGAATTCAGACCAGTATTTGAAGTCACAATAAAATTTTAATAATGGCTATGTTCAAGAAATTCACCTTCGTTTTTTTTTACTGAATATTAAGTGATTATCCCATTTCTAGTGTTTAAACTATATGTCTCCCATGTGTATAATATTGCCTAAAAGATTTTATAATCTGAGATATGAAGATAGAGTAATAATGGAGTTTATTTCTATGCCATAATTATATAAAAAAAGATTTCTGTAGCTTTCTGAATATATTTTCTATTTTCCTTTCATCTTTACTGACATAGTAGATCACAATGGTTTCTTCCAGAATGAGTATGGTGCAGTGAACCAATAATTAACCTATCAAAGTCCCCAAGTAGTCATTCATGAGATGCACTACCATTATTAGAGTCTAATTTATTATCTGGGGATAGAACAGGGGAGAGTCAAGCCTGCAACAGCTCCAAAGGAGTCATTGCTGTCTACTAGAAAAAAACTGCATTTTAAGGAAATCTTTTATATGTTTATCTAAGGAGATGGGTATTCCAGAGGGCAGTCCTCCCCATTTTTTGGTAGCCACATTTAATGTGATTAGTACTTATCTTCTTTCATCATACCAGTGGGATTATAGCCAGAGGAAGGATATAATTAAGACTAAACCAGAAAGATGTAGCTGTAATTTTTTCAAACATATATTTAGGTGAGTTTATGCTTTCTACCAGATCCTTAAGCAAAACTTAATTTAAACTCTACCAGTAGCAGCACTTTTTCAAATATGATTTCCTTCTAGCTTTATTTTTGCTGTGAAGAGATAATGAATCTTAACATGAATCTGGATGAGTATTCAACTGATGAAGTTGAATGATTCACATGATGAAGTGAAATATGGTATTGGCTGCTGTTTACAGGTATTATGGATGTACTGAAAAAAAGAAGCAGTGACATTTCTATCAATTTTTGTTGATGTGTCTTCCCTATTCAGAGCATCTGAAGTCAATCTGCTGGGTTCTGGGGTATTGTTTTAATCTTACTGTAGTGCCCATAATATGGTTACTCATTTGAACCCTAGCTTTGAGAAACCCACTATATAAACTCTTCTGACATAAACAGACACTTTTTGACACTTTCCATTACTACAATAAACAGAAAAGTGAGCATTCCTCAACAGTGCATGTCTTGAGTTATGAAGAACTGATGATTAGAGGAAGCTGCTAACTATAGTTTTGACCCTGTTTCAGTAACCCAGGCTTAACAGTCTTCATTGAACTAAGTACCATACAATTCTACAGGATTTTTCAAAATGAAGATGCTTTAGTGATATTAATTAAGGGTAGTCTTGTAAGCAGCAACATCTAAAATAGAAACAAATTATATATGCCAATCTGACTAATGATCAGCAAATGAATACAAAAATGAAAACATGTAAAATTTTATAATTCTAGTTAGCCTGTAGTATATTCTGCTTTCACATCTATGGTGCTGTTCATTAAATTCAGGAAAGTGGTGTTAGTATGCTTATCATGGTCAAAGTAATGCTTCTTTATCTTAAATTGGTTTTGAATTGCTTATCTTGGAATCATTGTGGTCAGGTAGTATTTATTTACAAAAATGAAACCAATTAACATTTTTTGTT
>NW_009648369.1:7638606-7647104 GCF_000708025.1 Charadrius vociferus
TGACAGGTAGTCTTTCACCTGAGACTCCAAGTTTTGACTACCTTTCCACTTGGCAAGTATTTACAGTACACTCTGTTCCTTTTACTTAACTCCAGAATAGGCCATGTCCTTTCAACAACTTGCTGTTGAATCTGTAACAAAGCATTTCAGAAATTATCCAAACTGTTAATCTTTGAAGACAAAATGGTTTATCTCACTGCTTCCAGTTCTGCTTCTAGGACTAACAGAGACAGAAGTCTAGCACAGTGTCATACTTCTGCCAATTGAAAGCTATCAAGCTTTCAGGAGATGGAGACCATCAGGGTCCAGGGTACACCCCTCTAGGAATTCAGTACTTTGCAATTCAGGCCAGCATGCCCATAAAAGACAGCTGTAGAGGAAGTCTTGACAGCCTTGGAGCTCTTTTTCCCTAACAGGTCTGCTAAAAAAATCAGAGCCTTCCCCTTTCTTTTGCTTGTGAGCTGCTTTTAAGCTGAGGCTCTGGAACTTAGCCACTGCCTGAACTACGCCACGGTAGCATTGCAGCTGTGCCTGTGCCTGGCCAGGGATCCTATTAACCTGGATCATGACCCTGACAGTAGAGTTGATTTCCTGACTTGAACTCAAATCTGCTGTGTCAATTTGGACTTGTCTGGTGATCATTAGACTCTTGGCTGACCCTGGTTACTGTCACTGGACCTTCTTTCTCAGATATTATAGCACTGTGCTATAGTTGTCCATGAGGCCACTGTCTTGAAGTGACTTCTGGCTCTGGCTGACCTTTCCTTACAAAGAAGCCTGGTCTCATTGCTCCTTGATAGAGACCACGGTTTACAAATATATGGCTTGTTACTGACTTTCAGGAGTTAGCGTATGGCTCCAAATCACTCCATCCCACAGCCAGATTGGATTTAGGAAAGAGTTTAGAAGAAGGTTTGTTTTCTCAGTCTGAACTTATTGTTTAATTGTTGAATCTGTTGACTATTGTTTTGTTTGCTACTCTGTAAATGGAAGTCTTCCAAGAGCAAAAGATCAGAAACGTGAGTACTGACATAATTTAATAGTATAGATCACGTCCTTACCGAGAGTATGGGGCACTTGATAATCTAACAAGGTCTCTGCAGCGGATTCTGTTTCATTAATCGCTGATTCTAGGATGAGCTGGCATTATTATTTGTCCATAGATGTGTCTTTCACTTGAACAATCTTTTTCTCCACATAAAGAGAAATGTTAGGGTGAGAGAAATGAATAAAGAAAATGAAAAGTGTCAACAAAAAAAGCTAGTAATTTTAATAAGGTAGTCACAATTATGAATGTCTTATGCTTTCTGGATTTTTTTCTGCCTAATCAATAATGGAAATAATTAATCTTTGCAAGAATCAGAATTTAACATAATTTCAATATCTTGAAAGAAAAGAGTAAATATGCTTTACACATTTGAATTAATTCGGTTTATCATTTTGAGTATCACAGCCTGAATGGTTCTGAGAACAAAAAGGCTGAAAAACACTAAAGAATTGTAAGTGTAACCTACAGCAGCTTTCTAGAAAATTGTGTATTTTTTGAATAAATTTCTATTCTGTTGTGTCTACTGAAAGCAATGAAAACCACTATGTCAGTCTAAAAGGAATTGCTTTTAGATGAAGATAATGTTCAATACTTAATTAGACAGTAATGAAAATTCATCATGCGTTTGAAAAGAAAACCATGATTGATTTAATCCTGAATACTGGAGCTGTTCAACTTATTTATTTGCATAATTTTTGTTGCAGTAAAATTCATGACTACGTTAACTGTATCTTCAAAACACGTTAGATACAAAAGATATCATTAGGAATGGTTTAATAACAGACCATGCTTAATAGGTCAAGATATCTATGACTTGGAAGAAGACAAAAAGAATGGATAAAATTACTTCACAGGCAGAAAGTAAAATTGTTAGTATTTTATGTTTTATGGTTTATGTTTTATGTTATTTTTTGTGTCTTATACCCATCAACATCAAAACAAGGAGAAAGAATCTGCTTTGTTCATGTTCTTGATTCAGCAGCTGGATGGCCCATCAGAAAATGAAGCATCATTTCACTTGTTTAACTGCCCTTGTTTATAGAACACAGCTGTCTGTTAATTGTAGAAACTACTACTCCATGGGTTTGTGGTAGCACAGGAGGTTAAAATCACTTTCTGCTGAAAACAATGAAGAGTTTTGTGTAATATTCAGTATTTGCAGATGTGATTGTGAGGATGGTAATTTGATTTGTGGAAAGTGGACATAATTGTTTAAGAGACTCATGTAACTCTTTGAAATGCTGATGGAGAAATAACCAAGACAGCTATTAGAAAAGCAGATTTTAAAACAGATTTTATAAAAATGCAAATATTAAAGTAACCTAACATGAATAAAAAGCCCGACCAAACCCATTCACGTTATTTTGCATTCTCTTCACATAATTTCTGTCAGTTGGTGCCATCTCTAGTAACAAACTGCTGCTGACTCTGAAGATGATTGGACAGTTTTCTGCGCAAGCATGGAATGAGAAGGTAATGTACCTCCCAAGTGGTGCAGTTTTACATTGAAATCTAACACTGCTCTTGGAAAAAAAAAAAAAAAAAAAAAAAAAGAAACAGGATTTTTTGTCAGTTCTATGTACTATAGGACATCCTGTAAATTTTATTTGCCACTAGGGAAAAAAGTTTTACCCATCAGTTGCTGAGAAAGAAAAAAATCTCTCTGGAGTTTGAGGATAAGGCAGATCACTACTGATCTGATCCAAAGTGACATATCTTTAGTTTTCTATTTTAGATTTCTGATGTGTCCCCCTTTGAAGGAGAAGTTACATTTACACAAAATCTGCAATCTTTCTCCAGACCGTCTCTACCAACCGGAACTCACTGTGCCACGTTTAGTACCAACAGCCCAGGGTGACAAATTATTCCCTAATAAGATTCAGAGCACTGAAACATCCTAGAAGTCTCTCAGAAAGAAGAAATGGAAGTGCCAATGCTTTCCCAACCTCACATATACATGGCCATGTCTCTGAAATTAAAGCAGGAGAAGCATATCAGGAAAAGGTGTTGCTTTTAAAAGTACTTACTAGTTATTTAAAATAGACCAGCTTCATGAAATGCCGGGTACTAAAATAGAAAACTTCTGCACATGGCACTGACAACTTTTGTGTGTGTGTTTTTACCAGCAGACATCCTTATGGCAGCAGAAATTCATCCTTATCCAGAGCAGTTTAAATATATTTTTTAATTCCATTAACAGAAAATTCATTATAACTTTTATAGTATCTGAAGGAGACTTGAAAAGTTAAAGAATAAATGCCAGAAGTGGCACCTAACAATAAAATGGAAAAATCCTGTTCCTTCAGAAGGAAGGAATAGCTAAGGAAGTTACTTATGACTTTGCCATCCATCAGATCACTGCTACCACCTTCTACTTATAGTTGCACTCATGCTACCTCAGCCAAACATCTCCCAGGGCATAAAATGATCTAAAATGTGATTTAAAACAGATTGTCTTTAATTAAGGATGATTGACACTGGAGTCCAGATAGCAACAGCCCAAAAGGACTTTCATATCATTTGGCCTAAGGTAGAAACATGAAAATGTGGCAGAATTCCAACAGGTTTCAGCATGGTCAGTTTAGACCTCACATACAGTATGTGAGACCTACATACAGTATGTATGTGAGACAGCTACTTGCATCACAAAGCATGGGAAGCTCTGTTAATGAAAGTTGTGTAGGTGTGAATGTGATTATAATGTGTGTTTCTGTGATTATAAAGAGTCACATTTTTTTTAACAGATTAGGTTATGTTACAGGCAAAGGACATATATGTTCTTATCTCATTGAAAAGCAATGAAAACTTGCATCTCACACAAATAAATCTTTGTGCATATCAGTGTATAAATGGATGAGCTGTTGCAGTTCATCATGTGGTATATTACTCTAAATCACCATCTGTTTCATTTTGTATTAGTATATTGGACTATGAAGTATGTCGTTCCAGGCCTCTGATGCACAGTTCTTGTCAGAATTAACTTTAGTGGATGAAGAGGTCACTGTTTGCACAGCTGGAAGTGGCAACCTGCTCAGACGCCACAATGAAAGCTGACAGAAGCTATGCATCATGATGCCCACATGCTGACCCTATTTGATTTTTTTTCTGAAATGGACCGGAGACATTCTCACAATACAGCATAGCAAAGACGCTGCCTCCTAGACGAATCTGTTAAGGCAAAGTCAAACTCCTAATTTGTATCACAAGTGAAGGTGATCTCAACTGGACAACTTTGTCTTGAATCTCTCTGACAGAATTCCTCTACTTCCAGATACAACAGGCTTACAACTTAAGAAGCCTCGACAGTTGTCCTGTCGTGACGGTTCCAGTTCTCACCTGAGACTCAGTAGCTTTTCTTGTGCTTTGTTGAAGTATAGCCCAAACTGGAACTGAGGGTGTCCTGTTAACTAACAGTGATTCAGGTGCAGCTAGAAAATCAGGAAGTCAGAAGCACTAGATGCTTAAAAATACTGTTCTTAACCAACTCCATACATGAAAGCTCCTCAGAATTTTTGTATCTGGTCCTACCAATCTGTGTGGTCATTTTTCGTCAATAAGATCTTCAAGTCCTTACATCATCAAAACTCTCACTAGCTGAGATAAATTGAATTTCAAAATTACGTTGACCATGGTGCAAGTCACTTGTTTAGTTTTTTGTCTTGATTCAGTACATTTCAGATTGATAAATCAGTGGATGTATCCATATGGGAGTGAAGAGAATGGTGTAACTTGCAAAAAATGGAATAAAAAACCCCAAGGATTTTCCTTTCAACTGTTTTTTGTGGTTTTGCGTTTTTTTTCTTTCCCTCTGTTTCCCTCTCCCTCTGAGAAGACGGAAATAATTTAGTAATGACACATGGTTCCAAAAAAATTGTCATAAAAACTGTTAAGATTTTGAGGTTTACTTCACTAGAATGTTGTTCTTTGCCCTGTAGCGATACAGCACTTTGGCTGTTAATATGTAATTTCATACCCTAGAATAAAAACTATGGACATTATTTTTAAAGTAATGTCTCAAACAGGGAAGAAAAGAAGAAAGACATATATAAACAATTCCAGGAATCAGTATATAATCCCCGTGACTTCATCCTGCAAAGTACCAAGAATTTCCTTTCATGCTCAGAGACCTTTCCAGTTCCATCTGGGAGATGAGTTCCTTTGCAACATGGCAAAAGCCTTGAGAACTACAGTGGATTAAGCTTCCAATGTTCTCCTTATAGCCTTTTTAGCTTGTTGACATGCAGTCAAATTCAAATTTCACAAAGGCATTTTCTGTGATTATAATGAGTCACATAACACATAGTATTGAAAGAAACAAGAGGGATAGAATGAATAGTAACTAGAAAGAAAAAAATAAATAAAATATGTTCACAATGTTAATTCTTGAATGAATGGAAGAACTTATTAATATCACCAACGACAACTGAATCAAGTCAAAGATACTACTCAGGCATATTAGGTTGGAAAAGACCTTGAAGATCATCAAGTCCAACCATACACTGAACACTGCAAAGTCCATCACTAAACCGTGTCTCTAAGTGCCGCATCTACACATCTTTTAAATACCTCCAGGGATGGTGACTTAACCACTTCCCTGGGCAGCTTGTTCCAATACTTGATAATCCTTTCAGTGAAGAAATGTTTCCTAATATCCAATCTAAACCTACCCTGGCACAACGTGAGGCCATTTCCTCTCATCTGATCACTGTTTACATGGGAGAAGACACTGACCTCCACCTCAGTTCAACCTCCTTTCAGGTCACTGTAGAGAGCAATAAGGTCTCCCCTGAGCCTCCTTTTGTCCACACTAAACAACCCCAGTTCCCTCAGCCTCTCTTCATAAGACTTGTTCTCTAGACCCCTCAACAGCTTCGTTGCCCTTCTCTGGACACACTCCAACACCTCAATGTCTTTCCTGTAGAGAAGGGGCCCAAATAAAATCATAGAATCAAATCACATGTGCTTTTTAAATTAAATCAGTATTTTGAAACAGGAAGAAAATAAAGTTGAATAATAATCTTGCTGTGTTATGTTTACTCTATATTAAATGAAAGGCTTTAAAGAACTGTATGTGATATAATTTTTTTTCTTGGAAAAAATTTTCCTAATTTAAATATTTGTGAGTTGTTTTAAGACAAGAGACATCATAGTTTACATATGAGAAAGAAGAGAAATTACATACACATTTCTGAGTACTTGATTTTCTGTGTATATGCTACCCTATAAAACTGTAATGGTGGATGAGGGGTAGACTGAGTATCCAGAGAGAGCGCTTCGGTAACTCTGTTTCGGATTTTTTGAATTATATTGGGCAAAAGAGTTAAGCTGCTGTTTTGTGGACCCTTAAATTTTTGTTAAGCTAACCATAAGACCTCAGAGGTGAAGGTTTACAACTTCTCTTACTTTAAGCCCTTCAGCACTCTTGAATCATAGGGTGCAATCAAACCCTCATTCCCATTGAAAGTTGATTGACATGTTCCACTGTATGCCCTTTGGGTGCCTCTCTGTGTTTTAAAAGCAGCTACAATCACCAGGCTTATGGTAGTAATATGTCCCCATGTTTCACCCCTTGGCAGAAATATCATTGTTTATTGCCCTCTTAGCTTGGGAAAGCGGCAGAATTTAGGACCTGCAAACAAGTCACTGTCTTTACTGTGGTTCTTTCCAACGCCTTACTAATAACCCACCTGGAGCAGCTTGTCTAGAAGGCTAATTTTCATGTTGTGATTTCTATCTGCCTCCTAACTCTTTCACTGATATAATTTTCCAGGTCTCGCTCTGTGCAAATTGGCTATTTCAGAGATGCTGCTTCTTATGACTGATAGTCAAGACTCATGGCTTCAAGGACTGTCAACATATAGAACGAAAGGAGGAGATGGAGCTAGAAATGTGGCACAAAATTGCTGTGGTAACGTTATCCATTACCTTGTTTATTTGTTTCTATTAATCATAATAAACAATACTAGTCTCCATTTTTCACCTGTACATTGAGAAAGTAGACATGCTGTGACATGGAATGTGAACATGAGGGTTAGATATCTCATTTCTCCTAGTCTTTATGGAGCATCCATAATAAAGCGAAATCTCCTAAACCTCAAGGCTCAGCCAACATGATTTTAAGCTTAAAAAATTTAGATTTTTAATATAAAATGAAAGTCCACAAACTGTTTATCTGAGAATAAAGTTGTTGGGGTTTTTTGTTTTGTTTTGTTTTGGTTTGGTTTGGTTTTTTATCAACATTCCCTTATGGCAAATGCCTTATGGTTCTTCCCTTATAGATGTCAAGGGGTCAATATGAGTTACTTCTTATGACAAGGACTGAGTAATTAAAAAGTAGGCTAAAGAATGGTTTCTGAAAAAAATGAGTTCCCAATAGGCTTCAACAAACCATTAGATGAAATGCCACACAAAGGCTAGAAGGTATGAACTAGAAGAATTCTTTATTCCTGGTGAGATGTTTTACTTGATAAGGAAGCTACTAACTGCATTATGAGCTTGTTTCTGCTTCTGAAATAGTAGACTATTATATTATTATAGAATGATAAAATCATAGAATGGTTTAGGTTGGAAAGGACCTTAAAGATCATCTGGTTTCAACCCCCCTGCCATGGGCAGGGACACTTCCCACTAGACCAGGTTGCTCAAAGCCCCATCCAGCCTGGCCTTGAACATTTCCAGGGATGGGACATCCACGACTTCTCTGGACAACTTGTTCCAGTGCCTTACCACCCTTGTAGTGAAAATTTCTTCCTGATATCTAATCTAAATCTATCTTCTTCTAGTTTGAAACCAGTAACTTGGTATTTAAATAACGAAAATATGGATCATACTGATAAAGTTACTATCTAGGATGAAAGGTTGTGATTTGTGGAAAAAATAAAAAAAAATAAACCACTTCTATCACTCAACTGTTCACCCAATCTTATGGCTAATTGTTGTCTCACTCTGAAATGATGCCAGTAAATGAGTGGGTGTGGTGAGCTGACCCCAGCCAGCAGCTGGAAACTATGCAGCCTTTTGCCCACTCCAGCCCCTGCAAGGGATGGGGAAGAGAGTAAGAAGACCAAAAGTGAGGAAACACCTGGGTTGAGACACAGTTCAATAAATTAAGGGAAGAGGAAGAAAAAAAAAAACAACACCAAAATGAGTGATGCAAAGGTAATCGTCACATTCAACAAGAAGACTGTTATCCAGCAAGTTTCCGAGAAATTGCTACTTCCCCAAAACCCTAATCCCCTCAGTTTTTGTTGCTGATCATGATGCTAATGATACAGAATAAAGGGTGGAGATTACAGAATCACAGAATCACAGAATGGTCAGGGTTGGAAGGGACCTCTGGAGATCATCTAGTCCTCTCCCCCCGACAGAGCAGGGTCACCTACAACAGGTTGCACAGGACGGCATCCAGGCGGGTTTTGAATGTCTCCAGAGTGGGAGACTCCACCACCTC
>NW_009648369.1:7647216-7670305 GCF_000708025.1 Charadrius vociferus
CTTTCCTCATAAGAAAGGTGCTCCAATCCCCTAATCATCTTCGTTGCCCTTTGCTGGACCCTCTCCAGTAGTTCCCTGTCCTTCTTGAACTGGGGAGCCCAGAACTGGAGACAATACTCCAGATGCGGCCTCACCAGGGTAGAGTAGAGGGGGAGGATGTCCTCCCTCACCCTGCTGGCCACACTCTGCTAGATGCATCCCAGGATGCCATTCACCTTCTTGGCCGCCAGGGCACGTTGCTGGCTCATGGTCATCCTGTTGTCCACCAGGACTCCCGGGTCCCTCTCCACAGAGCTGCTCTCCAGGAGGTCAGCCCCCAACCTGTACTGATGTATGGAGTTATTCCTCCCCAGATGCAGTACCCTACGTTGTGTGTCTGTCTGGAATAGAATTGATGTTCTTCATAGCAGCCTAGATGGTGCTGTGTTTTGGATTTATGGCTAAAACAGTCTTGATAGCACATCAGAGTTTTGGCTATTGCTGAGCAATGGGTGGGCAAGAAGCTGGGAGGGGACACAGCTGGGACAGCTGACCCCAAGTGATCAAAGGGATATTCCATGCCATATGACTTCACGCTCAGCAATAAAATCATAGAATCATAGAATGGTTTGGGTTGGAAGGGACCTTAAAGATCATGTAGTTCCAACCCCCCTGCCATAGGCAAGAATATTTTCTACAAGTTGCCCAAGGCTTCTTTTAAACTGGCCTTGAACACTTCTAGGGAGAGGGCATCCACAATTTCTCTAGGTAACCTCTTCCGGTGTCTCACCACCCTCACAGTAAAGAATTTCTTCCTAATGTCTACAGAATCACAGAATCTCCTAGATTGGAAAAGACCTGTAAGATCATCTAGTCCAATCATTAATCTCACACCGACAAGCCCAGCACTAAACTATGTCCCTGAGCACTATATCTACACAACCCTTAAATACTTCCAGGGATGGAGACTCCACCACTGCCCTAGGTAACGCATTCCAATGCCTGATGACCCTTACAGTAAAGAAATTCTTCATAATATTCAATCTAAACTTCCCTTCACGTAACTTGAAGACATTTCCTCTTGTTCTATCACCTGTTACTTGATAGTAACAGGTCAACTCCCACCTCTCTGCCACCTCCTTTCAGATAGTTGTAGAGAGAGATAAGGTCTCCCCTGAGCCTCCTTTTTTCCAGGCTAAACAACCCCAGTTCCCTCAGCCACTCCTCACAAGACAAGTGCTCCAGACCCCTCACCAGTTTTGGAATACAAATCTATCCTTTTTCAGTTTAAAACTGTTATCTCTCATTCATCCACTACACTCCCTGATAAAGTGTCCCTCCCTATGTTTCCTTTAAGTACTGGAAGGCTGCTATAGGTCTTCCCAGAGCCTTCTCTTCTCCAGGATGAATGACTGCCCTATCTAGGAGGGGCAGAGTGAGCAAGCAACTGGGTGGGAGTTCAGGTGCCAGTTAGGGTCAACCCACCAGGGCCAGTGACTTATTTTAATATCCTGAAAATTGTTAACTTATCTGTTGTCTCTTATATAGCACTCTGTTCCACAAATTTTCTGATATATGTCTCCATTTCCTTGTTTTGTCTTTGACTTGTTTTGAGAATATAAATATTGAAATGCAACCATATACATAAACCTGTTAATATTCACCTTGTAGTTCAAGCAGCGCTGCTTTTATGGTAGCATTATTGCCATAACTTTTCCCTTAGAGGTTTTTTTTTTTCATGTATTTCATTAATCACAGTGGATGAATAAGTAAATGTATCTAACACAAAAACACCTTCAGAATTTGTCAAAATATTTTTTAGATGATCATCTTTCCATTTACCACTACTACTTCCTCCATTTCTTTCCTCTGTAGTATCAGACTCCTACATCACAGGAATCTATCATATGGTCTGCCACTTGGTCACTTTGGCACAGATCTCGACAGCTTAGACTTGACTTGGCTTTAGTTTTCTTAGCATTTCTTACTTTTCCATAACTCTTGTTCATTGTTCCACAGATCTTTTGCTATTTCACTAATTTTGACACTCTGCTCAGAATCTCCTAAACTTTCTGGTTTTATAGTCGCTCTATTTCTCTGTTGAAATGGAACACCATGTACTTCTTTCTTCATGTTACTTGGCATTTTATGGTTTATCCGTATTACTCTTTCTATATCCATTATAGACTTTTCTAAATATGATGGATATATTTTGAGTCACCAGTATATTCCAGAACATGTATCAATCTGTCATCCTGAATCTTATCAAAATCAATAAACACAGATAACTCTCTTTCTAATTACTTAATTATCAAAGATATTATGAGAGCAATTTGATATATAGTTGGGAGGGCATGTGAGGCTCAGGTACTTACTGTCTACTTTCCTCGTAAATTATACTTTGGATCACCAGTGTGGAAAATATCATTTCACACTTGATTTGCTACTTTGGGGAAAAGAACATTAAGATTCACATTTCCTTCCCAACCTTCATCTTCCAGGGCTCATCTGACATGTTACCATAAGTGTGGTGTGTGATACATACTGCAAAATCCTCCACAGGTATGGTAAAAGGCCTCAGTTTCTCATCTATCTATATACATATATGGCCTGTCATGTTGTCTTTTCTTTTGAGAACTAAAATGCCAACAATATCTACTTCCTTATTCCTTTAATGCTTTAACATTTTTTCATCTTACCTGTTGGACATTGGTTATAAGATCAGCTCAGCGTGAAGCAGAAATGTGAGTGGTAGGCAGGGTAAGGATAAGTTTTACTTTGATGTGAAGAAGTTCTTGCAGGGTGAAGGTTTCAGAAAGGGACACCCATAAATTAATCATGAGATGAAATCTTTTAAAAAAGACAACTCTCTGTGAGAGAAAATCTAATGAGAATTATTCCTTTCTCTGAGGTGTGGAATTGCCACTCCCTTGTGTAAAATGAATTCACCTGACAAGACTTCACTATAGACCTAAATGTTCCACAGCTGCAGAACTGCATACAGCAGATGTGAAGCACTACTGTCTCTACTGGGGGAATTCTGACAGCTGTCACAAACTTTCTACTCATTGTCAAGTGACACTGTCAGTCCCATTACTTACCTCTTTACGTGCCAAGGGAATGTTACAAGCTACAAGCAGAGTAAAAGGCAAAGTTTGAAGACTTATCACAGAATGCTTGTAATAGTGATTTCATCGAGTACATATCCAAAATTTATTTGCAGAAGTAAGTCAAACACAGACAAATCCAGCACATTAATCAAAACAATCAAGACTCATCTATGTAAGTTGCAAATGATATTTTGAAATCCTGGTAACCAATCTGTTTGTCACGTATTAGGCATAAATGATTACAATTTGGTAATAAAGGACCATTTAGCCTACGCTAGGATTAAGTAGTGCAACTAACTGAGAAACGTCTGAAATGATGTAAATTTAAGCATTGTTAGGAGAACAGAGGCTTGAACTGTGTCAAAGTTAATTTACTAAGTTAAAGGAATAACTAATAGCAACAGCACAGAGCCTTGGTTTTTAGCATTAAGAAAGGAAAACAGACAAGTAGGTCATTCTAGAGATCTGAATTCCAGAAGTCTATTTAAACCAGATTATGCCTATAGGAAACTCCTGCTTTGAATTTTAAAATGTCACAATGGACACAAAATGGAAAACATCCTCATATACTATTCAGTCTGCTGTATCTTGACATTATAAACCACTATCATGTTCTTTGCAAGCTGTGATCCACTTTCCAGTAGAAATATGAAAAATGAACTGTTATAGCCAAATATTGATCAAAAAAGGCATTTTGATGAATATATATATTTCATCTATTAAGAGAGAAAGTAAAGGTTAATGAAACTATGTGAACAATGCATAATGTTGAATAATAAGGAGGTCAAACGACCTTTTCCATTTCTGCTTGAGGCCAAAAGTAACATTTACAAGTTCACAATATTTTCAAGTTTTATAAATGTTATATCATTAGCTATTCTCTGTGTGGACAAAGAAGAACTGATAGGTTTCAGGAGTCTATACAGAGATAATAGAATATTAAATAATGCTTAACTTGAGAAGTGATTTCATATACAGTTAGTTCTGAAATTACATATTTTCTGATAAGTATGCTATATTCAGTAAAAAAATGGTAATGTGATACACAGGACAGGAAATCAAGCTATAATGTTTTTATAATATTTTTATATTAGGGTCTGCAAAGGATTTACTACTACCAAGTGTAATGCAATATAGATTTTTTAATGATACATAACCAAAAAAAACCAAAACAGATCTGGCATTGCTAATGAGAATAAATGGAATTACCTGAAGTTCTATCTCATCACATAATCATAAGTACTCTGTTTGGAGGAAGAAATGGAAAGAGAGAGGTTAAATAGAAAACAGTTCATTCACTTTCCTGTCATGCAAGAGTCAGTGGATAGTGGATGGATAAATGAGGTAAAATGCACCATTAAACCTGAAAGGCTAACTGAGGTTTGAGAATGTTAAAGTCATGCTTGCAAAAATTTCTTCAAAATACGATGCATTATTTTCTTTCAAGTACTTACCAAGAATAAAATACTGGTCCTGGAGAACAAAAGCAAGTAAAAGAAACAACTATTGCAGAGATTACTGTGGGATAATTTATACAATTTAGTTCAAGTCTGTTTATTCTCAGCCCTCAGTTTTTGTCTCAAAAGATGAAGTAAGTTTACATGGTAGATGTACCAAAAATGAATTTTATATTCCTTACAAAACTTCCATATCTAACCTTCCTTATTTATAGCTAAGCATATGATCAACTAATCACAGAATTGCAGAATCACAGAATCGAGGATAGTTGAGGTCAACCTCTGGAGGAAGGTACCTCCAGATGTCTCCCAAACCAAGCCTTCCGCTCAAGCAGGGCCACCTACAGCCAGTTGTCCAGGATTTTGTCCTTCGTGAAGGCCAGGCAGACAATATTGACTGCTTCTTTCCTTATCTGCCAAGCCAGTCACTTCATCATGAAAATTCATCAAGTTGATAAAGCATGATTTCTTCTTAGTGAATCCATGCTGACTGCTTCTGATGACTTTCTTGTTCGTGTGCCTGGAAACAGTTTCCAGACTTAGTTGTTCCATCACCAGTGATGTATATAAGGGAAGAGTAACTGATATCATCTACATGGACTTGTGCAAAGCATTTGACACTGTCCCACACAACCTCTTTGTCTCTAAATTGGAGACACATGGATTTGACAAGTGGACCATTCAGTGGATAAGGAGTTGGCTGGATGGCTGTACTCAAAAGAGTTGCAGTCAATGGCTTGATGTCCAAGTGGCAAGCAGTGATGAGGAGCATTCCTCAGGGGTCAGTACTGGGACTGGTGGTGTTTAATGTCTTTGTCAGCGACATGGGTGTTGGGGTTGAGGGCACCCTCAGCAAATTAATCAATGACACCAAGCTGTGTGGTGCAGTCGACATGCTGGAGGTATGGGATGTCATCCAGAAGGACCTGGACATGCTGGAGAGGTGGGCCTGTACAAACCTCATGAAGTTCAACAAGGCCAAGTGCAAGGTCCTGCACCTGGGTCAAGGCAATCCCAATCACACATACAGGCTGGGCAGAAAATGGATTAAGAGCAGCCCTGAGGAGAAGGACTTGGGAGAGTTGGTTGATGAGAAGCTCAACATGACCCAGCAAGTCATATCCTGGGCTGCATCAAAGGAAGCATGGTCAGCAGGTTGAGAGAGGTTATTCTCCCCCTCTATTCCACTCTGGTGGGACCCAACCAGGAGTATTATGTCCAGCTCTGGGGTCCCAACATAAGAAGAACATGGACCTGTTGGAGCAAGTCCAGAGGAGGGTCACAAAAATTATCAGAGGGCTGGAGCACCTCTCCTGTGAAGACAGGCTGAGAGAGTTGGGGTTGTTCAGCCTGGAGAAGGGAAGGCTCCAGGGACACCTTATAGCAGTACTTAAAGGGGACCTGAATGAAAGATGGGGAGGGGACTTCTGCAAATAGAACTCACCTAATAACAGCTGCTTTTGTAGTCACCTTCCTTTTCACTTTTACCTTCTCAAGGTGTGGTTGATGAAATTATAAATTTCCATTTGCTATGTTTGTTAAGTGTAAAATCCTTACTATTTAACTGAATAAATTTATTTCCTTTTCTGAGAAAATAAAAAGAACCTCAAATGTTTGAATCAGCAAATTCTCCTAGTTTTGGTCTTATCTAATTAAGTGCAGGAAAAAGTTATGAGATTTTACATTTTTAAGATACATTAATATAATGCAAAAATGTTTAGGACTCTTATTATGGAACCATAGATAAATGAGAGCTTGTTTTGGGATGCATTCTGAAGGCTACTATTGGATAATCTTGCTCTGAGTATTCAGTCATATTGAAGACTCAAAAAACCTCAGATGTCATGTTGGCCGCACAAGTTTCTTTTATGCCATAAGCTTAAAAATCTTGTACACTTCTGTTCGCTGGTGTGTTGATCTAATTGAGAAAGACCTTAATCATTTAGCTAACAAAGAAAATATATTGGGACAGGCTACCTTTTCTTTCATGATGGAACTTGAGATGCAAATCTAGTGCTAGAGTTTTTAAATATGTTTGGACATTTTTGTTACGTTGCATAATGATAAAACTAATGGTACAGCGTAAGGCCTTAAATCATAAATTATTGTACTCTATAATGCTTTTAATGTCAGTGGGAGTAATTATGGAAAGAGCAGTAAATCCATGTAGGCAAAGATGTCAGTATCTCTCTCTTAAACCCATGGAAAATATTAGAAAATCTTTTTGAAAGATCTGGCCCTTAGTTCTTTGCACCATAAAATATGAAGAACGATCAGTATCTAGAATGTTTCTATTTCATATCAAGAATGAAGTAAGTTGCATGAAAGCCATTGTCAGGATGAAATTTAAAAATTTCTCAAAGGATATTTCAGTGCATAATTTAGAAATTCTTTATTTGCTTACTTACGTGTTTGTTTAGAAAAGCAAATTCAGTTGTTTTCTGACACTTAGCAGGAACTTTTTTTTTTCTTCCATATATTCTCAGGCCTATTGATAGCTAGTGGTTTATTAAATCTTTAATAAATAACATTATAGCTTATCTTTATAAGCTTAAATCAATACAATGCTGCAAAGATAACGTCATCGCTGACCTTTATGTTTCATATCATTTTTATTAAACTTAGATAACTCAGTAGCTCTTCATTCCGAAGATCAGCTCATAAAATGAACATTTGAAACTTTCTCTTGGAGTAAAAGTTACAGTCAACACTGCCAGAGAAAGCCTCAGTCAGCCTGTCACTTCATCTCCTTAGAAGATATCTAAACTGGGCACATGAAACTATAAATAAACAATATTTTTTAAAGTATGTGTATATACAATTTTATTCTATACATATGTTAAGCTCTTGTCAGCACTTGTCTAACATGCACGATTTGACTTTTGTGTTAAGCGTTTGCACAATGTAAGACTAAGCACCAAATATGCAGTCTTATGATTTTTAAAAATCTTTTTAAAACTATATATTAAAATCAAATATAGTTTTGAGACTTCCACTTAGATAAGGATCTGCTGCTACAGAAAGTTTGATAAGTATATCAACTAAAGCAACATATTAAGAAGATAAATATAAAAAACACATTCTTGCTAGAAAATATTTTTTTTTTAGTTTAATATGGAGTCAATTATTGTCTTAATTATTTTGGTAAAATCACAATGATTTCCATAAACATGACTAATTAAGTCAGTGTGTTTATTACAGCATAATCATGAATGGAATTCATTGCTTTTTGGCATCATATGAAACAAGACTCCATACAAACGATTTTACAAAATCAATGCCCACATACACGAGGGAAATAGCATCTCTAGAGAACAAAACAGCAGCCAAAAGACGCGGTTTGCTTCCAAAAGGGTTCAAGTTTTCCTCTTCAAAAGAAAGGTGTTTTAGGCTGTGTTAAATACATACCATAAGGTCCTTGACAATGGAAAGTTCTAGAATATTGAAGGACAGAGAATTTCAGCATTAATCCATCTCTATATTGGGTTTGCGTGGCAAGCTTTTGGTAGCAGAGGGGCTACAAGGGTGTCTTCTGTGAGAAGCTGTTAGAGGCTTCCTCTGTGTCCGATAAAGCCAATGCCAGCCGGCTACAAGACAGAGCCACCTCTGGCCAAGGCCCAGCCCATCAGTGACAGTGGTAACACCTCTGGGATAACATATTTAAGAAGGGGGAGAAACCTGCTGTGGAACAGCAGCTGGAGAAAGGAGTGAGAATATGTGAGAGCAACAGCTCTGCAGGCACCCAGGTCAGTGAAGAAGGAAAGGGAGGAGATGCTTCAGGCACTGGAGCAGAGATTCCCCTGCAGCCCATGGCAAAGACCATGGTGAGGCAGGCTGTGCCCCTGCGGCCCATGGAGGCTAATGGTGGAGCAGATATCCACCTGCAGCCTGTGGAGGACCCAATGCCGGAGAAGGTGGATGCCCAAAAGAGGCTGTGACCCCCTGAGAAGCCTGTGACAGACCAGGGTCCTGGCAGGACCTATTGCCATGTGGAGAAAGAGCAGCCCATGCTGGATCAGGTTTGCTGGCAGGACTTGTGACCCCATGGGGGACCCACGATGGAGCAATCTGTTCCTGAAGGACTGCAGCCTGTGGGAAGGACTTAGACTGGAGAAGTTCTCCCAAGGGAGAGAGCCAACGCTGGAGCAGGGGAAGAGTGTGAGGAGTCCTCCCGCTGAGGAGGAAGGAGAGGCAGAAACAATGTGGGATGAACTGAGCACAACCCCCATTCCCCGTCCCTCTGTGCCACTCGGAGGGAGAAGGAAGGGAAAATTAGGAGTGAAGTTAAGCCTGGGAAGAAGGGAGGGGTGGGGGGAAGGTGTTTTAAGATTTACTTTGTTTTTCTCATTATCCTACTCTGATTTGATTGATAGTAAATTAAATTATTTTTTTCCCCAAGTTGAGTGTGTTGTGCCCATGATGGTAATTGCTGAGTGATCGCTTCCTGTTCTTATCTTGACCCGTGAGCCTTTGGTTATATTTTCTGTCCCCCTACTCAGTTGAGGATGGGGATTGATAGAGCAGCTTTGATATACACCTTGCGTCCAGCCAGGGTCAACCCACTACGGTCTCAAAAACCTGCTAGGCTCCAGTTCATATTGAAATGAGGAGGAACTTCCTTACCTTGAGGGTAGTGGAGCACTGGAACAGGCTGCCCAGACAGGTTGTGGAGTCTCCCACTCTGGAGACATTCAAAACCCGCCTGGATGCTGTCCTGTGCAACCTGTTGTAGGTGACCCTGCTCTGTCGGGTGGGGAGGACTAAATGATCTCCAGAGGTCGCTTCCAACCCTAACCATTCTGTGATTCTGTGATTCTGTGAAATACTTATATGCCAAAACCTTACGCTGTGAAATTTGGACAGAGGTCCCTGAGTGGTAGTTGCTAAAAGGGGAATCTTTGTATAGTTCACTATGAGGAAAAATCTCATGAAAACAGATGTGTTAACATGTGTAGTCACAGGTAGTTCTTTGCCTCAAAACATCATTATAAAAATAACACATAAATGTTTTCCTCAGTCTGTTAAATGAATCTTAAGAAAATACTCTACAAACTGCCTTTAATATTAGACTGTGTAAATATAAAAATGAGTGAGAAAGGGATAATTCACCTGCAGCCTTGCAGATGAGCCATAAAGAGTACTAAATGTCTTTTTTTAATTATTTTTTTTAGAATTAGCTTACTTGGGTGGACCGTCTACCCTTTTCCATATAAAAATTACTGGAACTCTATGCTTGCTAAAATGAAGGCAGAAATTTGAGATTTTATAGACCTTTCAGCCGTCTATGCAAAGACAGCAATCTGGACAGGATTCTTTTCTACTTTACAGTTTGTACTACCTGTGGTTCCCACATAGCTCAGTGTTAAAATTCCTCTTGGATTTCCAGATCAGGTTCTGAATGATTTTCAGGCATAATTTTATACAAAGTCTGCTAAAAATATGAATAATATATGTGTACTACTTTAACTCTGCAGACTACATTTCACAGAATTCACAGAATTGTTAGGGTTGGAAGGGACCTCTGGAGATCATCTAGTCCAACCCTCAACCATTTGAGATACATAAATACTATTTTTATTTTATTTTTCTTAGATAAAGCTATGAACAGTTACTAGTGAGCGTATTTTAAGATGGATTGAATTTTTATATGCTCAACAGTAGTATTTCTGCAGAGATTTAAAGAAGATTACAGTCCTTATACCCTAATTCTTTATTTCACACATTTTTAGGAGCTTTATAGTCTAGAATATTTCATTGTTCAGTAGGGGCCTGAAGGCCGTTGGCATCTTTGCAGTGATTTTAATGAGCTTTAGGTCAACTTTACTATGTTCTGGGAAAACAAAGTATTCCTGGGTGACAACACAAATTCAGATTTTGAGTAAAAGTAGACATTCAAAGAAGTTAAGGCAAAAAAGACTATCATAATAATTTCATTTTCCACCCCATGTAACACAGACTATAATATCACACACAAATGACTACATCAAACCATGTGGGAAATACTGAACTGAACTGGTGAAAAAGAAGATTGTGAAAGGGATTGCGGAGCAAATTAAGATAACAGAGAGAGAGAAATGAAATTGTTATGAGGTGGTAGAAGGGAACTCCTCCAGTGGTCTTCCTCAAGGGTAGACCTTACAATATATTCCAGGTAATATTTTTGTTAGCTACTGTTGCAGTAACTAGATTATGCACAAACACATTCCAAGTTCTACTCTCATTTACCACCCCTCAATATGGGACTGTAAAATCATCATAAACATCCCAGAAGGTACTATGAAAGTAGTCTAGATTTGTCTGGATGGGAAAATTTAGGGACTTTTGCATCTCAAATATTAACCTGTAAGGCAGAAGTGATGACTTGATGCTTTAGAGCACCCCACTACCTAAATATTGACCAGTTCCTCACAGCATGAGATATGGTAACAAGGGTCCTGAGAAAAGGCAAAGATGGAAATAATGGGATCACAACCCTGATTTTCAGGAGACCAGACTTGGACCAGTTCAGGGGTCTGCTTGGAAGACCCTCATGAGATATAGTCCTGGAGATGAGTTCAGGAGAGCTGGTTGATTTTAAAAGATCATATCCTCCAAGCTTGAGAACGAGCAACTCTGAAACACAAGAAAACAAAGCAAAGGCAGCAGGAGGCCTGCATGGATAAACAAGGAACTTCTGACAAAACTCAAACACAAACCCCACACATATAAGAGGTGGAAACAGGGTGAAGTCACCCAGTAGCAATCAACGACAGTGTCTAGTCGTACAGGAATGAGGACAGGAAAGACAAAGTCCACCAGATGTTTAATATCCTGAGGGATATGAAAGGCAACAAGGAGGGCTTCCATGAATATATCAGCAACAAAAGGAAGACTAGGAAAAATGTGGACCTGCTACTAAATATGTCAGGGAACTTGGTGAAAAGGACATAGACAAGATTGAGGTAGTCAATGCCTTCCTCTCTTTTACTGCTAAGATTTTCCTCCAAGGCCTTTGATACCAGTGAGAAGGTCTGGTATAAGACATATCCTCGTTGGATTGGGATGAGGACAGGGAATACTTAAATAAGCTGACCATATACAGACCCATGGGAAAGCACTAACAGCAGGTCGAGGGGAGTGATCCTTCCCTCCTACTCAGCACTGGTGCATCCAGAGTGTTGAGTCCAGTTCTGGGCTCCCCAGTACAAGAGAGGCATGGACATACTGGAGAGAGTCCAGCAAAGGTCTGCAAAGATGATAAAGAGACTAGAACTCCCAACATATGAGGAGAGGCCGAGAGAGCTGGGACTGTTCAGCCTGAAGAAGAGAAGGCTCAGGCAGACCTATGTATACAGACCTGATGCGGGGGAGTAAAGAGGACAGAGCCAGACTCTCTTTTGTGGAGTTGACTGACAGGACGAGAGCCACTGGGCACAAATTGAATAGCAGTAGTTCCACTTAAACAAAAAAAAATAGTATTTTTTCCTATGAGTATGGTCAGTCACTGTAATAGATTGCTCAGAGAAGTTGTGGAGTCTCTGTCTTTGTCAATATTCAAAACCCAACTGGTCAAGGTCCTGGGCAACCTGCTGCAGTTGACTCTGCTTTGAGCAGGGGTGTTGGACTAGGTGATCACTAGAATTCTTGTGCCTTCACAAAAATTCCACAACACAGCCACACAGCCAGGAGACTACATGTTTTTCTTATTTCTTTGGGGGTTTTGCCTTGTTTACTACACTATGCTTTAATGACATTACTGTTCCAAAGTCCTTGCAAGCAGTACAATCACCACCAGAGCCAATGTCACTGCAATATTTACAAGTAGAAAGTATTTTATGTGGACCGATGTCACAATAAACATTCCTTACTTCTCTTCCTGACATTTTAGCTTTCTCCTGAATTTCTAGATCTGGCAATACTGATTAAGCCTGAGGATGCTAAATGACTCAAATCTACCTAGTAAAAACTTGTATCAACTTTCATATCTGTCAGCAACACTACAGTTGATTGGCTAGCATCATGTGCCTACAAGATTTTGTTTCTTCTTGGCTAATATGTGTCATTATCGTTTGGGTCAAATGAAATGCTTTTTTTTTTTTTTTTTTTTTTGGTTGATCAACAGAGAAAGAGAAAAAGGGTAAACACAGTTGATCACTGGTAGGAAAAAAATCTTTCTGTATGCAGTTTGGTCCCTTTCATATCCTCACATCCTCCTCCCCTGTGGTAGCCTGTCAATCCCCTGTGTCTTTTACCCCTCAGGCATGAGCTGCGGTTCTTACAGGAACTTGTGGGATAACTGTCACCTTCAGGATAAGCATTTGTGATCAGCAGTGACACTGATGGGGAAAAACAGGCATGCTGTTGTTTGTCCTGGAAAACTTTCCTGTTACTATATGTGCAGGGTGGGGAAAATAAAGTTTTCCTTTATCTTCTAGTTTGTTCTTGCCATGGAGGATAATCACTGAAACTCAAGTAGCTTTACAAATAGCCAAGAACATTCTGGGTTTTTTCAGATCAGTTATCTCATTATAACGCAGTTAGTTTTTGTGAAATTTTTATATGGCATTGGAAACGTGATTTTACTTAGACTAGGATGTGTTTTTGTATTAAAGAGAGCAGGGCATTTCTTTTGCATTTAGCCAGACACCTCAACTGCAACTGTCAGTTGGGGTATGTGAAGGAGTTAGCAAGAAGTGACACCGTACACCTATCAGCTGGGCCTTGAGAACTGGCTGTGTGCGTGCTCTCAACCTGCAGTCAAAGTGATGTACTGTGACTTCACCTAGACGCTAAGACAAAACCACGTAACTGAACTTACCTAATGGCTCCTATAACTTAAGAGCGTGCATTCAGCTACAGTGGGTCAGCTGGCATCCATTACAGTTTTTACTTTGGTGGTTCATTCCTGACTCTCAGTCTGGGGTTAAAGAAAGGTTGGAATTTTTTGCAGGATGGGTTGAAAGGAACACCACCTGCATTTTTGCTGTGATGTGTGACAAAAGGGTTGGTCCATGCTGCAGAAGCAATGATTCAGGATTATGTGATATTATTCTAATACGCTGGAACAGAAACTGTAAACAACAATTATAGCAAAAGCTTAGCTTTTGGTTTTTGGGAGATGACAGACTATAAAAGAGGAGTGATATTCAATATGTTATAATACTGTTGCATATACTACCACAAATGAATTGTATTGCTATTTAACTCTGGATGGCCTTTTCTGATGTGGTTTGATATTACAGAATTAAATGAAAGGACATCAAGTTTTTCAGAGAATTTAACTAAAGGGCAACTCCATGGCAGATGGCCTGAAAGCAGAATAGAAAATGGCAGGATGGTAAAATTTATCAAAAAACTGTAATTTGTCTGCTACAGTCCAGA
The DNA here is from genome assembly GCF_000708025.1 of Charadrius vociferus. Taxonomy (NCBI): domain Eukaryota; kingdom Metazoa; phylum Chordata; class Aves; order Charadriiformes; family Charadriidae; genus Charadrius; species Charadrius vociferus. The sequence goes on from NW_009648369.1 coordinate 7,661,123, forward strand.
TTCCAAAAAGAGAGGTGAGAAAAGCTGAAGACATGCATGAAAGAAATTCACTTGCCATCAGTCCTTCCCTACTTCTGAGTCAATCTGGGTTCTGGTATCTGTTAGAGTGGCTGAATCCAGCAGCCTAAGAGAGGTGAGAATGCTGCAGCTCGGCACACCCAGGTCCAACCTGTAGAAAGGCTAAGCAATGTATCACCAGTAGCCACACACACACAGAGCACATATATACACGATGTATATATGTATATACATGTCTAGCTGCACAGAAAACACAGGCAGACACACAGAGCACACAAACAAACACAGGCAGCACCAAGGGCCGCATCCTGCTCTACTCTCTGGCTGGTCCATCGGTGAGAAATTATATATATATTTTATATATATAATTTATATAAAATATATTTTATATATATATATTTTAATACATATATATAATGTGGATTGCTCCAGTAGCTGGCCTCAGACACTCTGCCCAGTAGCTGGCCTCTGGATCCCAGTTTCCCCAGTTGATGGCACACGAACACATGAACTCTGAGGTTGCAGTTCTGCTCCAATTGCTGGTATAGACTGGCGCCTGGGCACCGAGGCCATCCGATACATGGTCTGAGTCTGGTTGCTGCGCTCACACTTGTATACACACACTTGAACACAGAATAGTCTCTTACCCAGGAAAAAGTGTTAGAAAGGAATTTAATAGGATGATAGGACATTTTGCATGGCCAGTCAAGTGTACTGATCAGCAAAATATGTACACATAACAGGCCCTTTCTTATCCACTTACACCTCTATTTTCCCATGCTTATTTTTCCCCAAATCACCTACATCCCTCCTCTTCCCTGCCTTTGTTTCTGGCCATAAGCATGCCATAAGTCTTGGGCAATCCCAAAATGTTCTTCTTTTGCATCCCATACCCCTAGGCAGCAACCCCCCTCAATTCAAAAGGTGCAGTCTCATTTACTTGATGAGTTTCATGCATGGAGAATGGTGATGATGAGCCTCCTGGGACAGCCCTGAGAAGGGCCCACACGGGGTGTTCCCTTCCTCTCAGTCTTCAATTTGGGGTCCCACCTGGCTTTGTGCCCTTGTGCTCCTCTGGGCTTGTAGACATACTCCCCTATATTTGAGTGTGATGAAAATGAAGTGCAGTCTGTGCACAAGACTTCTTTATAGTTTCTTCATCTCAACCCAAAGTAAATGTTTGCCAAGTTACAGCCTCTATTTGTTCTGTGTTCAGACTCCCGCTGTGTAAGAAATTGTGAAACAACTAAGGAATTAGGAATGAACTGATGAGAAGAAATATTTATTCTTCTTTGCAAATAAAGTACAAGAATACAAATAATTTTTTCTAACATACACTGTTCTTTAACTTTCTGAAAATTCCTTTCCCTCCTTCATTAGAATATCCTGTGTATGGCAGAATACATAGGATATGTATTGTCCAATGGAGCTTTTGGATTGACTTCTCTGAACTTCAAGTTAAGTTTTATGTTTCTTAGTATTTCTATTTGGATAACACTTGGAAGTCATGCTAGTCCTATCAATAATACAGTGTCTAACTCAATCTGGGATGGTGCTGCATCTTATAAGTACAACTGTTACTAAACGTTATTGTATTAAACCAACAATTTGACAGCATTTGAAGGTATGCCAATTAGGAACCAATTTCTTCACAAAACTGAAATTTTAGAGTAATTCAAAGTTATGTTACTGTCTGTGTTGTGAAATCAATGTTCTGCCATCCATGAACTCACATGCAGCTCAGTGGCACTTCTGGTCGTGCAAAGGAAAGAGAAGCATATCTTTTTGAGAAGGCAGGGAACCTGTAAAGCATGATGAAATTTATGCACAAAGTAAAATTACATGCTTTTCTTCACTGGGGAAAAAAAGCAATCACATTGGAAAAAATGTGGAATCTGATCTAAACTAAGCTGAAATTTGTATAATTTATATTTAAGTGTCCTGTTACTATACTCATCACTGAGTCATAGTAGTCCAGGCAATTCATATTAAATGTGATGAAATAACAGCTATTTCTATAAAGACTAAAATTACAGATATATAAATGGTTCTACTCATATCAAAGAAGTTCTGCAGAGCTTAATATTGGGACTATAGAGTTCCCTTGAAAAAAAAAAAACAGTAAGGCATTTATTTTCTAAGCCCAGAACACTATTTACCTTTATTTAACAGAAGTAAATTTAATTTGGTTTTGTCCCAGAAAAAAAATGTGTTTTGTGTAGAGGAAAATAACATATTGTAGGGTATTTATCTATTTATTTTCCCTTGGAAAATGTCAGAGGACTTTAGATATTGGACATTGAAGAAGATTTACAACGCAACAAGAGTTTTGAAAAGATATGTATACAAACATTTTAACTTAAAATTATTTTTATAAGATATTTGTAAGATCATTGTGCCTCTATTGATGGTGCAAATATAGAAATTATGTAATTATGAGTATGTAAAACAAAGTATTTGTATTATGTAGGAGAACTGATTTAAGAACTACTCCTTTGAAACTTCCGCTGGTTTAGTGCTTTAATTTTTTAAAGCAAAAAAGAATGTAAATCATATAACATTCTTGGTTTCTGCTTAAGTCAAACTGTGACGTCCTATTACAATTTTCATATTACTAGTCAAAACTGAACCTAGTAAAATCAATAAGAAATTACAAATTAAGCTTTGTGTTATCTAACTGTAATTTCACAGAATCGTAGAATCAAAGAATGGTTTGGGTTAGGAGGGACCCTAAAGAATATCTAGTTCCAACCCCTTGCTATGGGCAGGGACATCTTCCACTGGACCAGGTTACTGAAAGCCTCATCCAACCTGGCCTTGAACACTTCCAGGGATGAGGTACCCACAACTTCCCTGGTGTTCCGGTGTCTCACCACTCTCACAGTGAAGAATTTCTTCCTCATATCTAACCTAAACCTACTTTTTTTCAGTTTAAAACTGTTACCCCTCATTCTGTCACCACACTCCCTGATCAAGACTCCTTCCCCATCTTTCCTGTAGGCCCTTGTAGGTGCTGGAAGGCCACTGTAAGGTGTCCCCAGAGACTTCTCTTCTCCAGACTTAACAACCTCAACTCTCTCAGCCTGTTTCATAGGAGAGGTGCCAATGTCTTTAAGATGCATGTGTAAGCTGAAAGTTAAGGTTGCTGAGAAGCTGAAGGAAGAGAATTGCTCTATCACTTGAACAAAAGCGTGTCTACGAATGTTGTTGACAATTCTTTTTTTTTTTTTTTACTGTGTGGAAGCTGAGGAAGACTCTGATCTTCTAAAGCAGATCAAAGTGACAATTCAGTTTGTACAAAAATACATTTGTCTACATGAGGAAAGTGCACTTTACTGTTTTCTTCTTTTGTTTGCAAATACTACTGTAGCCACATTTGGAGAAAACTGTTTTCTGCTGCATTTAGAACAGACGTTTAAATCATTTCAAAATATTAATGAAATCAAAACTGTGCTATGATTGAGTCTCAGCATGGATTCAGGGTCAGGGACCCCACAGACAAGGTGGAGAGGAGGGTAACCACAAGTGACAGTGCAACAGAAAGGGTTAGAGACAGCGGCATAGAAATTTCTGTGGTGACAGTCACACAGGGAACCAGGACACTGCAGGTGAGTTTAAAATTATGAAGGGGGGAACATATGACCAAAAAAAAAAGAAATAGAAAAGCATGAAAAGAACTTGTTTTTTTAGCTAATAAGAATTGTTCAATGTTTGAAAATTGGAAGGGTTTTAAATGATAATAATTGGGAATGAAATATGAGTAATTTTTTTTGAAAAAGTGCTCAATTTTTATCTCTTTAACTTCTAACTTGTTGAGAAGTGGGAATGAAAAAAATAACCAAAACCTCCTCCAAACATTCTTCCTGTCATTTTGCCAAGGACAACCTGGAATTTACCTTATATCTTTGTTAAAATCCATTTAGAAACTTCACATTAATCTGTTCTTGTGGGGAAGGGAAGGGGAAAGGGAAGGGAAGGGGAAGGGGAAGAGGAAGGGGAAGGGGAAGGGGAAGGGGAAGGGGAAGGGGAAGGGGAAGAGGAAGAGGAAGGCAAGGCAAAATATCAGGGAATGTTTCATAAAGATTCTTGTTATACATTAATTGTAAGATTAAAATATTTATTTCTAGAAGTGAAATTATGAATTTACTGAATTTCTGTTTTCTACTGATACATCCACAGAAGTAAAAAATAATAAACAATTGCTTCAGTTACCTCTCCATACTATATACATTTTTGTTTTGAAAATCATTCTTGTAACTGCTTTTACAAAAATAGCAATTTCTATGACAAACTGAAATAATTTTCAGTGTAGCTGGCTTTGTAAAGGACGTTCTAAATGTGTCCAACTAAACTGTACACATATTTTAAGTTATATTTAGCTTTTTTGAAAAAGAATATGCAATATTCATTAGTTAAGGTGAGTAAAACCATCCTGGAAATTCATAAGATTTACTGTTTTCCTCAAGGCATCCTAAGACTTCATTAAACCTTGACACCCTTCCCGCTAGTCTAAATAGTCTTTTATCTTATATCATCTCTGCATTAAATCACTTTATATTGACACATGGATGCAGCAAGGAAATGTGATTATGAGATACTTCAGTTTGTACCATGTTCTATCCAACAGCATTCAACCTTAGCTTTTCTCTATGAAATAGTATCTCGACCAATATAGGGGACTCAATATGTTCTAGATCAGAGTTTTATTACAGTCTGAGGCATCAGTGTCACCTACTAAATGAGTAACACCTCTTCCTGCACTATTTACATTTTTGCTGCCATCAGAGCTCTGACCCACGGACCTTCTGCTGAATAGTTTCTTTAACAGCTGCTTGCAAGAATCAGTTGCAGCTAGTTGGCACAGACTTGCTACATAAACTAATCAGATACAGTTCAAACACCCGATGAGCAGTTCTTGCATTTGAACAATTGCTGGACAACATATCTATTACACTTGTAAAAAAATAATGAATGTGAGAGACATAGCACTTTGTTGAGATGCTAAAGGTAAATGGATTTTTTTCTCACAGCACAGTACCACACTCCTGACATTGCAACGAATACTTGATACCCACAAACAGGACTTTTTTTTAATTTTTATTTTTAATTCCAGCAGTTTTGTTATTGGCAATGCTACTGATCTTTCATATATAAGTGATAAAAACATGTTCACAATATCTGATCTGGTGATTTTGGCACTTGTCTAGCTACCATGTCAGCACACATACTGTGTTTATCTCATAGTAGCAAGATGTTGAGGCAACTGCTGTATTAGATCTTCTGGAGATCCCCAGCTCCTCTCTTCCTTGTCTGACTCCTCCACATGTCCAGATCAGTCAGTATTCTTTTTCTAAAAAACTGTTTGTTCAGTCTTACAACATGCTCTGTAATTAGGTTGGATATGGAAAAGGTGTCAATAGTTATCTTTTCTCCAAGAGAAAAGATAACTTTGTTATACAAATTTTATTATACAAACTTACTTTAAAAATCTCTCTGAAAGGGGAGGATTTCACAGTTCTTCACAGTAAATCTTCACAGTTAAAATGAAGGTTATCCCAAGGTTCCAAACTGACACTTCTGGAAACTGATGTCTCCAGTTCCACTAAATAACACAAAAAGCACTGAGGTTTGTATCCTCCCTGTCGGTATGAAACAGCCATGTCCAGGTAAAAATGCCTTTATTGAGCAGTTCAGTTGGGAAGGCACATAAATGTTAGTCAGAAGAGAGTCCTGGAGGTTTTTCAGATCAACCTCTCACTTGAAATTATTCCTGACACTAGGTAAAGTCAGTCTGCATTTTCTCTAGACAAGGTTTGAAAACTTCCAAGGATGGAGACAACCTGTTCTAGGGTGGCATTACCCCAGTGATTTCTATTTAACTAAGAAGTCTTTCCTAAAATAGAAAAATTCATTATAGAAAAGACAGCAGGACCAGAGCTTCTTTGTGATGATGGTTTTGTAATATCCATGTGTATCAAACTGTTTTGTATAAACTATACATCTCCAACATAGCAGTGTATTCTGCATTTAAAGTTAATAACAGGGGAAGAGATATTTGTGTATTGCTTTATAAAACCTCGATGGCCAGATGACACAATACTATTTACCCCCAACAGGGTAATTTATGAACTTAGCAATACTGAACATGTATGCCAAGTTTGTGACAATAATGGTTATTAAAGTTACTACAGATATTGCATGCTGATGAATGTGTAATAATCAACCTGGGGACTTAGCTGGTATTTATATCTTTCTACCTACCTGTCTCTCTGCTGAATTCTATTCTATTCTATTCTATTCAAGAAACCAATGGGATGCCAGTAGGAGTTAGGGGTCAAAATCCTACCTTTAACACTTTCTTAATTTTTTAGAGAATATACTGAACTCCAATGTTGTCTTAGGACTACTGAACTATCAAGTCTCAATCTCTGAAAAAAGATAGTCCTTTAATGCTGATATATATTTCCAGATTATTTAACTCACCAAATTTCAGAGGAAAGAACTTACATGATGACATATAATATAAAAGCTTTATCTCTGAAGTCCATTCATATTGTTAGGGTCTGCAAACGTGACATTTATTGATTTTATGATGCTCTAAAGGCAATTTATATAGAATATCCTGTAAGAAAATACTTTAAAAAAGAAAAAAATAATTGGAAACTTTCTTCACCTCTTTTGCTCCCATGTTCAGGAAAACCACAAACGTAGGCAACATAGCATGCCTGCTTTGTATAACCATTTTGTCTGTTTTATGAAAAGGCCTAGATATACGGTGATGGATAAAATACCTAACATGAGAAAGAGACACAGACAAAAGAAACCCAAGGAATCTACAACTCCAAATTCTAATAAGATTGAAGAAACAAAAGCTATCTGAATACATGGCTTTCTTTTGACATTTCCAGTGAGCACACCGGCATTTCTGCAGATGCAGAAGACATCAGAAGTATTCAGGTTAAAGGAGTTACAATAGATTTACTAAAAAAACATGTTTTCATGCAAAAGAGATTACTACAGGGAAATGATTATTTGAGTAATTTTCAGTTGTACGTATCACTCCTGAAACAATTTAAAAAATTTCCATTACTCTTGAGACACTTATGACCCACCTAATGGCACATAATGATTATATATTTTAGAAATAAATTGGAAGTGATTTAAAAAGAATTTCAGGGCAAGAATGATATCCAAAATAAAGCTGAAAATGTGAAGTTGTTACTTTAAAAGTGGAAAATGCCTGCCATACATGTTCTTTTGTTTGATCTGACAGCGCTAATTTTTGATGGAATTGATTGCACATGGAAATCAATGACAGGATGTGCAAATTGTACCTGATGAATTTGATCTGTGACTCACTGGCTTATCAGTGTTGATTTGAAAATATTTCTGTACTACAGAAAATGCAATACACTCATATATGTGACTCAGTAGTCAGAAAAGTCCATTGAAAAGAAATGGCTCCTTTTATGCATTTAGTACAGGGTGCATTTCCCCCACCCCACCCCCCCAGATCATGAATTAGATTTTTTTACCCTGATTCAGCAAGGTACATAAGCTCACACATAATTTAAATAATAATTTAAATTAAGTACATAGTGAATATTTTGGTGCCTGACATAGGACATTTAAAGGCCTATGTGTAAAAAAATGATCCACAAACCTGTGTTCCAAGTTACACTTGGGCATACACAGGGGAGGACTTACATGAAATGCCTGAGTCACTCTAAGGGTTCATTGGTACAAGAGGTACAAGATAAACATCCTTTTTCTCTACCTTGCCCTTTCTACCCCTATTCCTGGCCTTGCAGTGTGCCCTCTTACTGATTCCAAAATTCATTTTGCAATTGAATCCATTAAGTAAACTAAGCAAACAGAATTTTTCCTTCTTTTTTTTCTTCTACTGAGTTAGTTTTCCACCTGCTTAGTCCCACTACAGTTGAGGTGCCAGTACAAGTGACAGAAAGGCAAGTATGGAGACCATGAAAGGGACAAAAAGAGAAGAGCAAATTTAGACTGGCAATGCCATTGCTTGTAATTCTCTTCTGAAATTCACTGGATGTCTTGCTGCTCAACTTGAAATAACCTTTACTTACTGAATGTCATCTCCTAAAGATGTACAGATGCTGTTCCCAGCTTTGATAGGAAGAAGCAAGAGCAGAAAGGAGCAAGCTATCTGCCATCTTTCAATTAAAAGGAGGGAAAAAAAAAGAAGAAAAAGCTTTTGCGGTACCTGAAGTAGTACGTGTGGAGCAGCTGAAGTGTCCACTTCCAGAAGTCCCATGCAAAGACAGCCAAAAGCAGGTTTTGGAAACTAAAAAACCAAACCAAACCAAAACAAATATTTTGACAGGCCAGACTGTCACAACCTGATCAAGTATAGGCTTGTTAAATGAAGTTTGTTTTTTTGAGGGAAAAGAACACATTTTGCAATACAGGCACCCAAAGGATAAAATGGGATGTGTTTATACTGCAGTTGCTGCAGTGAGATTACTGTCAGTGTTTTCAGCAGGCCTTTCATCAGATTCAGAGATGACATTTATGCTAACAAAACCACAATCAACAAGCAATAGTCTGGGATAGTAGCAGGGAAGAGTCAGACTGATGCTGGAGAGAATGGTGAGGTGAGGAGAGGAAGAAGACAGAAGAAGGAAAAGGGAGGTGAAGGAAATGTGTTCTGTGGGAAACACTTTTCTTCTGTACATCACAGCTTAAGCTAGTGGTGTTCTGTTAGTCATGCTAGTTCTGTTATCCATGTAAGCTAGTCATATTCTGTTCATCAAGTATTAGTTCTTTTCTCCCAGATATCATGACGAAATGGCCTTAGTCACTCTTCCTGAGCCCTGACTTCACCAGCAATGGTAACATCATCAGGTAGTGGAGTGATTTTTGATGGTGCATCCAACAGAGAAGGTGATTCTTACATATCTTCTCTTGGTTTGGTCTGGTGAAGTCTGGGTTTCATGAGGCCAGGGACAAAGATGTAAAATAAGTCAGAGAAATTATTCCCTAAGAAGTTTTTTATTTACCTATTTTTTTTTCTTCCCATTAAATATAAAGGAAGGCCGGGGCAATGAGCTCAGATGTGGACATCTACAGAGAGGAAACAAGAATCTCTCTAAGGACCTGTTGTGGATTAACCCCAGCCAGCAGCTCAGCCCATCA
>NW_009648369.1:7670505-7709822 GCF_000708025.1 Charadrius vociferus
TGTGTGAGACCCGGGCACCTGACCCAAGCTGGCTAACAGGATTATTTCATACTGTCAACATCACATTCACTATAAATTACAAAGTTTGCTGTGAAGTTTGGGCTCTCTCCCTTGATGGCTGCCATCCTGAGAACTTCGTGCCCCCGTGATGGACCCCTGAGGCCTTCCCTTCTTCTCAAATCCGTAGCGCTCGCAGTGTCTGACATTTGTTGTCCACTGCTGGGAGTGTACAGTTTCCTACTGATAGAATTTTCTGAGTATAATCCTTGTATAATTTATATTGGTATTGGGACCAATTTTGGTTCTTTAGTGCTATTAATGTTAATTATTTAGTCTTATTCTATTAAATCTGTTTATATTTCAGCCCTCAGATTTCCTTGTTTTTTACTGATTCCCCTTCCTGGGTGGGGAGGGGTCATTGGGTGATAGGATAATTGTCTAAATGACAATAAATTGTTGTGGGTTCTTTGGACCATAACAGCGAGATAACTTGTAGGTTGAGATAGAGACAGTTCAACTGGTAAAGCAAAAGCTGTGCATACAAGCAAAAAAAAAAAAGGAATTAATTCACTGCTTCCCATCAGCAGGCATGCACTGAGCCATATCCAGGAAAGCAGGGCTCCATCACTTTTAAAAGCTACTTGGGAAGACAAACAGCATCACTCCGATGTCACCCCTTTCCTCCTTCTTCCCCCAGCATTTATTGCTGAGTATGACATCACATGGTGTAGGATATCGCTTTGGTCAGTTGGGGTCAGCTCTTCCAGCTGTGTCCCCTCTCAGCTTCTTGTGCAGCCCATCCCACTGGCTGGTGGGGTGGTGTGAGAAATGGAGAAGGCTTTGACACTTTGTGAGCACTGTTCAGCAACAGTTAAAACATCGGTGTGTTATCAACACTTTTGCTCACAAATCCAAAACTAGCACTAAACGAGGAATCTATCCCAGCCAAAACCAGTACAGGAGTGCATTAAACAAATGATTAAGAGTCTAATAGGTGTTGCAAAAATTCTGGGAGCACTACATGCAGTCCTGCTTTGGTGGGAACACTTGAAGAGCATCATGTCCATTGATGGAGCATAGTCCTTTTCTTTTTAGATTACCATACTTCTAGAGTCAAATATTTTTTTCAACAAATCTGATCTAAACCAGAAGCAAAAAAAGCTCCAACATTTTTTTCTTCACATTTCTATTCCATTTTGGAAAAGAATGAATGTCCAATAATTCATGCTTCATTCAGAACAACTTGTAATTTACAGTAACTGCTTCTGAAAAATATTTTTCTTTTCATGTCAAATTTAGCAAGAGAAATTATCTTTAAATTGTAACAGACCAAGAAAAATTATAAAAACTCCCAAAATTTAAAAGCCATAAGCATTCCCTCTAGTTTGTGAAATGTATAGTTGTTAATGGTATGTTAACATGCAGATAAATAACAAGAATTATAACACTTCTTTTTAAAATGTCCACAATAAAAATGGGAGAAATCTCTGAAAAGTCTTTTTTTCCCTCTTTTTCTCTTAGAACCGGTTTTATTTTTATTATTTCAAAAGTTACTTTAAATCTTACTTTAATAGTAAAAATAGTAAACATTGGCTATAGTTAGAATCTTAAGGGAGACTGAACACAATGAGAAAAAAATGAAAGGGTTTTTTTCTAGATATAAATGATAATTCTTCATGTTATTACTTTACAGAAGAAAAGGATGGATTGAAAAACCATTTCAGAATCTGCAGAGCATTTAAGACTTCAAGAGAACTTGTACTGGAGGTCTGATACTAAACCAAGAATCAGACACAGTTTCCTCCTAAACTAATGATAGGTAGACAGATAGATGAATAAACAGAAAAATAAAATGAATTTGTACTAAAGTTTATTTCTAGTTCAATTATATTTTCCCTTATATCTTTTATTTTTTTCATTTTTTTCCCCAGCATGCATAGGTATATTTCTTCTTGATTTGATTATGCATTCTAAATGTTCATATATGAACATTTTTGCTATATGTGGCTGTATGTTCACTTATATCTTGAACAAAATGTGGGCTCACTGAAGATAGTCACAGTGAACATACTTCAGAGCAGACACTGAGTTAAAATTATCTTCAGAAAAATGCAGACAATATTTCAAGATGTTTGGTTAATTATGGAAATTGCAGTAAGATCATAGACAGTTTGGGGAACACAGATACTACTTCTCTTTGATAAATGTCTTTGAAAATTTCTCACTCATTCATACATATAAGCATATCCTTACTTGTCTTTAAAACTGTGGATGTATTTTTCCTAATGACAGGAATTATGCATTTAAATTGCACATTAAAAAATATTGCAAAGAAAACCAGTGACCTATAATCAGCAAATAAGGATATAAACTGAAGAATCATAAATATTTAATTGTGAGAACATACTGACTGCATAGAAGACACTAAGAAGTCTTTGCAGTAAAGGACTACAGGGTGCCGGTGCACAAGAAGTGACCATGAGCCAGCTGGGTGGTTCAGAATGATGACAGAGGAATACCAAAATGACCCCGTGCCTTATGATTTCTACGGTGAAAGCTGACTTCTTGATAGGAGCTCCAATTGTCGTTCAGTCATTTTAGGTATCAGTAACACTAAATGGAGCAGAGTTGCAGTTCAGCGTTCAGCTGCAAGAGAGGTTTTTAAAAGGCTGTTTTAAGAGGCAGGTGGAAGCAAACTATAACAGCTGAAATTGTACAGATTTTTTTCTAATTTTAAAACTGTCACATTTAGTTACTGTTTTTCTCTACCTAAAAAAAATCCAGAGAATATTCTCATCTTTAAGACATTTTGTTGATGAAATGGCATAAACACATCTTTATTTGAATCAATAACTTAGAAATAAAGAAATAATGAGAATATATATCCTTTTCAGTATTAAGATATTTCTTTAACACAGTCAGCTGAATGTTTATAACAAGTATCCTTCATTAGAAGAAATGAAACCGTCTTGTCTTCTTTTTTTCCTCTAGATATTTTAATAACAAAGGAGACTACAGAACATGCAAAGATTACATATTCAGTGCAAATTAAGATACCAATATTAACATATCTCCTGGTTGAGAAAAAAACAAATGCCCATAAGATTTCAGTTTACCTCTTTACAGTTGTCCTCTGCCCAAATCTCCATCAAACAATTGTTTGATCTGCCTTTGGGAGCTGCTGGCAGGCAATGCCTCAGAACACAAAGCAGTAGTCTTGGTGTCCTGATTTGAGGTAAAACAGAACCAATTTTCTGTTCACTAATTTTAGTTTGCTCTTCCAACCACTGAAATTAACAGCGTACTGTGCTGATAGTGTTTGCTCTCAGAGTGATAAGACCTACGTTTATAGCTGATGCCAAGGCATGGTGTGCAGAAAGGCTCTTGCTTATACTTATTGCTATAACAGCCAAGGCCATAACTTTATTTGCCCCGTTGGAGAGTCAGAAGCCGAAAAGCATAGTGGAGTCCCACTTGCAGGGAGGAGTGGACAGGACAGGTGACCCAAAACTGACCAGCGAGGGGATTCTATCCCATCTGCCTCATGCTCAGTATAAAAGCTAAGGGATCAAAGGGTCAGTGCTCTTTCTTCAGTGGCCGACATCTGAGGAGGACTCTGGCTGTTCATCTGCCTTTGATCCTGATCTGTGCATTCCTGAATCTGGATCCTGAATCCAGTTCATGTCCATCACTGACTCCAGTCTGGGACTTTCTCAGTGCCTGCCAGTGATGTGATCATCATCCTGGTTCAACAACAGAATCTTTATAAAATCCTTATGGGATAGCTTAATTAATTTACTTTTAAAAATAAAATAAAACCAACTTTAAGCAAGAAAAATAGGAAGTATGCTATTTTTTTAGAGTTTATAAAATGCGTTGGTTAGAATAAATACAGTTAAATATTTGTATCTTGCTGTTAAGCAAGTCTAACAGGACTTGTGTAACATTTTAAATTTATATACATTACTATATAAATATCAACGTGTTTTATAATAAAATTACATATTTTAAGTTATATATGAAAACTATATTATGTATGAAATTATATAATACATATTATAAATTCCCATATCTTGTTTATTTACATGTCTATTTATAAAGTGGGGAAATAATCTCATTCAGAATAAATTAATTTTAATATAGAACAAAACATGAGAACAAGAAAGACCATGATTGATCATGGAAGAAGGAGAAAGTGTATTTGTGACAATGTAAGTTAGCTTCATGGTCTTATAGAAAAAGATTTAGCTTTAAAAAATATGGGAACATCTGTATTGTACTGCAGTGTGTAAAGTACAGCTGGTCTAGGCAGAGAAAAGCTCTGCTGCCAGATTTCTACACAGTTGTCCTGCCTGGGAAGAATCACTTATATCCCTTTCATGCTGCTTCCAAATCTGTGTAAAGAGCAAAGTGGCTTTAATGGACCAAAAAAAAAAAAAACCTGGCCCACATTTGCTGAATTTTACAAGCAGCAAGCTAGTGTGGCAATAAGCAACCAGAGAGTAATAACAGACGTAAAGGTCTTACTGAAAATTGAGAGTGGGATAATAACTCATATTTTCTATCTTTGTTATCCTATTTCTAAGAATGTAGAATGGATCAAGAAGTATTTGGGAAGAAATGCAGTTTCAACTTCTAGGAAGCATGTTTGAGTGGTTTTGTTTTATTCTGAAGAGAAGACTAAATAGAAAAGGTGGAGGTAGAAAGCTCAAAAAGCAAAACAACATTTCAATCCTACTTCTACCTCTGTGCTGATTTCAAAGGTAGTCTGCCTGTTCAAGCAATACAGCAACACACATAGAATCTGCAGTTCACAGCAGTTGTTGTGCACAGGTTCACAATTGGAGGTTTTCCATGTTTTATTTTCCAAGTCAGCTTATTATGGAAATAAACACTACTTAAATGTTTTCTGCTGGGGTTCAAACATAGGTCTGCTTCCCTTCTCTTAACATCACAGAGCTTGTGTTCGCCTTCTGGATAACAAATTATGTGACCTTGTTCAGAGACTTTCTATGCAGATTGATTCATTTCCATGCCTTGAAGAAGCTGAGTTACTAACAGCAAGACAACTGCCATAGCTTTTCATTATCTTTTAATTATGGAAACCGAGGGTTTATAATTAAGTTCAATCATAGTAAGACACTGACAGTAGGCTTTTACAGGGCTTCCCATGTTATACCTCATGACTCCTTTAAAATAAGATTTAGAAAGAATATATCTTTGTGTTTATTACATAGCTGAAAGTTAGTGTTCTGCAGTAGTCCATATTCAGCTCTTTCACAATACACCAGCAAAATTTAGAGACATAGTTCAGTGTTAAAATTCAGATATAACAACATTCAGATGCATTGCTCAGAGCACAATACAGCTGCAGAGTCTAAACTATGTTTTTCCGAAACAAAAGGACATTTTTTCAAGAAGCAAGTTATCTACTAACACAAGAAGATAGTGGGATTCAGTTGGATGTATTTTGCTGTTGTTATTGCAGTGTTTATGTGAATGAATGCCACAGGAAAATCCAATGCAAAAGCAACATGAGGAAAAATTTCAGCTCATAGTTAGAAAAAAATAAGTCTTTTTGCATTTTGGAAAATCCAGTTCCCATATTGTTTCAGCTGACTGACCAGGTCTGTTCTTTCTTGAACCAGTCTCTTGAATCTCACTGAGTGACCCATGGGAAGTAAAACATTACAATTCAAAGAAACATAATGCTGCTATATTGTCCTACTAGCCTCGGGCATGTTTCTGCTCCTTTCATGCTTGCATAGCAGTTAGGTTATTCTGGGAATCAAGAATTTAGTTCCAAGATACTGCTTTTATCCATCTCTTTTTTTCTTCTTTTCTTTTCTTTTCTTTTCTTTTCTTTTCTTTTCTTTCCTTTTCTTTTCTTTTCTTTTCTTTTCTTTTCTTTTCTCTTCTCTTCTTTTCTTTTCTCTTCTCTTCTTTTCTTTTCTTTTCCCCTTTTTTTTTTTTTTTTTAATCCAGAATATATCTAACATTTTGGAGGATTTTGCAAATATTTTGAAGAAAGTTATTTCCACAGTTATACAAATGAATAAAATAATCCCACAGAAAAAAAGTGACATATCTGCAAAAGCTCCTTTTACTCTAGGACGATGAGACAAGCAGTTGATATACCTTTGCCACCAGCTAAAATACTGAATAACACAGCTGCAATTTATGTATTTTATGTATTAAATACATATTAAATTTATGTATTAAATACATAAAATGTATTTATGTATCAGCTGCAAAGCAAGATAATTGTGTAGTAACTTAGCCTCTTTTGCAAAGCTGCAGTAGAAGAAATTAATGGGACAGCAACAATACAGTTTGGCACAATAAAAAACAGGAGAAGTCCAAGGAGGAGACATGCATTTCAGGAAGCCTGTGAGCAGTAGGTAGAAATCTGGAGTAGCCTGGATGTTTGAGAAGCTAGTGGCAGGGATTAGAAGAGAAGGGACTTGGGTCCAACTGGGACCTAGGTACAACTCTTTAGGGGTTGTCGGACAGCCACAGAGAGGTAGAAATGAAATGAGGAAGCAGTAGCCAAGAGTGGAGGATCGATAGAAAGAGATAAGGGAGGAATGAGATATCCAAGCTAGAAGGGATAACAAGAAAGATAAGTCAATGGCAGGGAGACCCCAGTTGTTCACATCCCAGCTACTACTTCTCCCAGGAAACAGCACAAGTCCAATGAAATGCATGAAAAGATTGTCATTGACTTTGCAGCCTCTGGGTAAGGTGAAGGTCTCTACAATAAAGCATTGTAAATGTTATTACTTCCAAATTCAGGGAGTAGAGACAGAAGTCAAGTGCAGAATGCTAAAGACATTCTTCTTCAGCTGGAGTGGATTCCCCATGCTGATACCATATTATGAAATAGTCTTCCAAAAATGATCAAAAGGCAGGCAAGTAACGGCTGCCTGGCAGTGTCCTTCTAACAGACGTGAAGGTCACTACGTACATGCTTGGAAAATTCAAAGTAAAGAGTACCTAACAAGAACATTATGTACAAAGAATTTTCATTGCATCTTTTATACTTTCTCAGCTACAGAAATTAACTCATTTCCTTGGCAGATGAAGTTTTCCATTGCTCAGTTTTGTGGCCTTGCTGGCTTCTCCACAGTTCTGTAAGGATAAGCAAATCCTTCAACTACATTGTGGCTTCAACTACACTCTGCTGCAAAACTAGTTTAGATCTAGTTAGACAGAGACACTGTGCAGATGGTGGCTCAGTAGGTGTGCTCATGCTGCGCAGCACAGAAATCCACTTTGTTGCATCCAACCAAATGTACTTATGAGTTCCTTTTTTGTTTGTTTGTTTGTTGGTCTTTTTTTTTCCCCCAGGTACAGCTTACAAAAGATGGAGTTGTGGGATAAAAAGCCAGCTTCAGGGGAACCAGGAGGATCCTTTACTGATAATAAGATTTTGCCTGTACTCCTTGCAGTGATATTTCATGATATTTTTTTGGAGTCTAACAACATTCTTAAAGTCACAATACTCCGAATGAAACATATCATAAGTTGTCTCAACTTTCACATACAAATAATTCTGCAAATTTCTGTATCTCAAGGTTTCAGAGGAAAGATGAAAACCCAGATATTAAAATATAATTTTGCATAAAGAGATATATAGACTTTTGTCAAACTGCATTTTGAACAATCTCCTGTTCTGAACTCTGAGGTTCGTAGTGCAGATTGAAACTTGAATCAAGACATTTTATACTACAGTTTTACTTAATTAAGCTATGCTAATTTTTTAAAATATTGCCAAGTTTATTTTCTCAGTATTATTTATCTGCTGGTTCCTGAAATTTTCCAAAGTACATTCAGAACATGCACAGAAACATTTCTATAGAGGTCTGCAAGAGTTCTGTCCTCTAAGTTGCTTTTCCAGAATCAAAACCCAATTCTAAGCAGGTAAGAGGCAAATAATATCCTAAAATAGAAAGCCTAAGTATAATAAGGTCAGTGTATATTGTCAGAGAAGTTATTAATAGTTTTCTCCATGCAAAAACTGTCTTTAGTATTTTAAAGTAACAGTTTCAAAACTGTTAAAATGTGATTTTTGTCTTTGTAGGTTAACTAGAACTTGTTGCTGCTGTGGTTGCCACTCTTGGGTTTTTTTTTCTTCACATTCAGCTAGCTACTTGTTTCACAGATGACTGCTGAGAAGAAGGATACACAGCAAGGGTGCTAATGGCTTATTCACAAAGAGTTGTATGAAGCTAGAGCCTTTTTTCAAACATTTGAATTTAGGCAATATATACTAGCAGTGTACATCTGTCGAGTGTTATCGAGTACTTGATATACTTGATATACTATAGCAGTGCTTTCACTGCTGTCAGCTATAACCATATAACTCATTTACTAATACGGGTGCTTTGGGTTTTGTTCTTTTTTACCATGAAAAAAATCAATGCAGTCATTATTTTCAGGTCTGCCTTGCACACAAGAAAAAAATAATAAAAAAAGAAAAGGTAGGAACTAAATACTAGTCAGTATTCTTTGGCTTCTGCTCTCATGTTATTCCTTCTACAGAAAACTTGAATTTATGTTGTAGGGCCTCATTAGCATATTTAAGAAGTCACCACTAGTGGCCTTTTGAATGAGAACTGGGTAATAATCTGGTATTTTCTTAACACTTCAGATGATGCACTTCCTGACCATAATTTTTGCTGTTTTTCCTCCTCAGTAGGTACCTCTGAAACACTCAACCTAAGAATAAATGGAAGAGAGGCAAACTGGGTACATTACTCAATATTATTACAAATGAAAATATGAAGTCCTAAAAAAAAATGTTTAAAACATAATATTTACAAATAAGGAAGGTAAAAAGAAGCTGGTTGTGGTGATGAAGTTCTTTCTCAGCCCCAGCATATGAAAAAAAAATATGAATTTGAGGTAAATATTTGTTTGTTTGAGATACAACAATGTATCTCAAAGAGATTTTTAATTTATCAGTGTCTCACACTAATTCAGACCTGGTCTGCTGTATGTCTGAATATATGACACATTCTTCACTTTTGCCTGAATCCACGGAAATGAGAGCTCTACCTCTCTTTGGAAGGATTGGGCTCTTAAGGGGAAATAATATTTCCCAAAGTTCTTGAAATTTAGACTGTATCATCTTTAAATGTCTCTTCCCTTACCATCCAACAATATTTGTTGTAATGAGAGCCTCCACACACTTTCTTGTTTCTACAAAGAATCTTTAAGACATGATACTTAAAGACTTGTGCTCACAAAACAAAATAGAAAGAAGCAAATGTATTATTATTTTAATATCATTTATATGTAAGGTGGGCTATTAGTCCTCCAACAGGACTACATTATTTACTAATGAAGTCATTAAGGGTCCATTTGTGGAAATAACCTCTAAAAAGACGTTGGGGAGATGATCTTTATACTCTTTAACATATAATCAAATAATTCAGTAAGTCATCATAGATGAAAAAAGCAGATGAAATTTATTTCTGCCCTTTTTCTATCTTTGGCCTTCTTTTAACGTCCATGCTTGCAGATTCGTACCCTTACAAAACAAGATGCAGAAATGTATCTGGATACAACCATATAAACACCAGGCAACACTAATTATAATTAAGTCATTAAACTATATTTTTGAAAGCGTCTAATATAAATAAAATAACTAAGACTAAGAATGGAAAGATCCTGAAAAATCTGAAATTAGTCAGCTGAAAAGCAAACAGAAGCGCTGCTACAACTTCCAGAAGCAGATCCTGAACAAAGACACTTTTAAAACTGCATAATATACATCAGTATACAGTTATCAGCTTACCATGACAATCACAGATTCAGAGTTTAATTTGGATAAATAGATTGGGAAAGAAATATTGTTTTCACCTAGCAGGTAAGTCTGTTTTCCATTCAGATAAATTGTTCTACCAAATAACTTATATTGACAGGCTTATGAGGAAAGAGATATGTTTGTGAGCTGAGGGTACAATTGGGAATGGATTTTATTTATTTAGATATTTTCATATCAGGTGGCAAAGCCATAAGTTCTGAGGGTTCATTCTGCTGCTAGCAGCAACCTAGATTATAGCATGTCTGAGTTGCCTAGGCTGCAGTATATATATTTTTTTTTCCAAAGGTATGAATTGTACAAATAATAGAAAATACCTTGTTTCTTTTAAGCTGCTGCACAAGGTTATATTAGATTGTGGTACTGCTCACCCAATCATTTTCCAGACAAACTAAAATAGTAATGTTGCTCACTTATTCCGTTTTGCTCTCTTTCTCCATTTAGCTATATAAACCACATTTATCTACCACATTTATTAACTAGAAAACCATAATAAAAGTGTAAGTACTTAAAACTTAGAAAAAATAGAAAATGCTGGGATTAACTTTGTATGGTTGCTCTTAATTCCATTTTATTATTTACACATTATGATATATGATTTTAGTGGGAATATTGCCTGATTCATTGAAAGAACTATTATTTTTTTTGTTATTATTTTAAAATGGAAACTGAAAAATCAGAGTTCTGTCATAGTGACATCTACCCTTAGCTGCAAGATGAAATTATTATCCTCTGTGTAAACTGGTGTGTAAGGGAGCTAAAATATATCACTTTCAAGACAAGCTACCAAGAGCTGTAGCTAGATAAAACTCTCAGAATCATTTCAAGATTATGGTAGGATACACAGCTCAGAGGACTTACCCTCATCAGCTTGTTTTTCTGATATATAAGGGTTTTACCTGTGCCATTAGCAGTTTGCCCATATTCCTGATATTTTCCATATTTAGGCTAGCTGCTCAGGAGCAATAATCACACATAAGTTTACTCAGCCTACCCTCCCAGCCAGGTTTCAGTGATCTCTTCCTGGATCCTAGTCCTAGATCTTTTTAACCATGTAATAGTTGTACATCTGTTCTAAGTTTCTCCTCATCCACCTTCCTCTGACCATGGTTGAATCTCCCTCTCCAGGCTATCTAACTTTTTGCCCTATTTGCCCTTCTCCCTACCCTCTCTATTTGTTAGGACCCACAATGGGATTGGACTGTTTTTATAATCAGTTCCAATTCACTGACCAGCCCAGTGTGTCATAGCTCAGAGCAGCACTCAGAAGAAGAGTCTTGTGATTTCAGGAGGAGCACCTTTGAGGAACTTCACTGCTCAGCCCCTCTTGAGAAGATAAGAGAGCTGTGATCTCTCCGTGGTTTATGGTACAGCCAGTGGTGCCCAGTTCTTCATGGAAAAAGAAAATAGAAAGGATCTCACAATATTCCAGCCAGATTTCAGGATGTGTATTATGAAAGGTCACTAAATCTTTTTTAACACTGAGAAATATGTTTTCCCTACTGTACTTTGCAGAAAAAGCCATAGTGAAACTGTTGAAATTTTCCGATGGTATTCAGACTGAGTTTTATGATGAGTATAGACATTTTTGCTGAGATAATTAAATATTGGAAAAGATATAATTAACTGAAAAGATCCTTTCTTTATGGGCTTGTGTGTGTGTGAGGGCGCAGATGTGGTGTACATTTTATAATAGGTATGGTTCTAACTCTGACTTGGTGCTCATTTAATCTAAAATAATGATTTTAGAAATCTATCTATCTATCTATGTGTCTATCTATTTCATATGTATGATATATATATTCTTAATATGCTGAACGTAATTACTTCCTGTTCCTCCCTTCCTTGAGTTTATATCACTCATTCTTATAAGCTCAAATTCTTTATTAATCATGTTTGTGGAAAGACTAAGGTCAAAAAGACCACAAAGTCCCATCAAAATTAATTTTACATTCTGAATATGTCTATAGGTGATGTTGATCCCATAATTATTAAAAAAATAAAAATAATAATTAACCCATCCTCTTTGCTATAAACAAGGAGTAGATTTGTTTCTAGATTAGCCATTTACTGAAACCGTAGCCAAAGGACAATGTTACCGAAAAAATATTACCTTTTTACAAGTTCCCTAACATTGAAGCAAAATTTGTAAATGTGATGTCAAAGCATTAATTATACATAAGAGAGAAAAATAAATTATGTAGGTTTGATTTGCACCACACAGTTTTTTAAACTTTGCAGGTATCTTCAGGGTGATCATTTAACTTTCAGTGGTTTGTGAAATACAATATTGAAAAGCAGAAGGGACTGACCCCACCAGTGGGAACGGATTTTGGTAACAAATTCTTTAGAAGTCCCTGGAATATAGTGCCCTAGTCATTGAAAATCATACACGTAAAGACACACATTCAGGTCTTCAAGATTAATTCCCTAGGTTATAAGCAGACCTTTGGCTTTTTAAGTAGTACAAGCAGTTCATGGTTTACTGACAAAAATGCCTGGTACCTTTCGGAATTATAACTCAGTAATCATAAATACATAATGATAAAAATAATTTTCCTTCTAGAAGAAATTTAGATTGGAAAAGAACTTTGGAGGTCAACTAATACTACTCCTACTAAATTAGGAGGAGAGTTGAAGTTGGATCAGGTTTCTGTTTCCCATATTCAAGATTTCTATGTACAAACTGTTCCATTCATCACCTTCACTGTGAAGAATTACTTCCTCATATCTAATCAGAATTTCCCTCATTGCAACTTATATCTGTGGTCTGTCTTACTGCACACTTCTGTAAAGAAGCTGGATGGGCTGACTACTGTTCGTATTGCAGCCCTCTACACCACTGGCGTTCATGCTGCAAAGACGTGTTGCTGACACATAGAATCATAGAATAGTTTGGATTGGAAGGGACTTTTAAAGGCCATCTAGTCCAAACCCCCTGCAATTAGCAGGGACGTCTTCAACTAGATCAGGTTGCTCAGACCCCTGTCCAACCTGACCTTGAATGATTCCAGGGATGGAGCATCTACCACCTCTCTGGGCAACCTATGCCAGTGTCTCACCACCCTCATTGTAAAAAATTTCCTCCTCATATCTAGTCTGAATGTACCCTCTTTTAGTTTAAAACCATTAAACCTCGTCCTATCACTACAGTCTCTGATAAAGAGTCCCTACCCATCTTTCCTGTAGGACATCTTTAAGTACTGAAAAGCTTCAATAAAGTCTCCCTGGAGCCTTCTCTTCTCCAGGCTGAACAACCCCAACTCTCTCAGCCTGTCCTCACAGGAGAGGTGCTCCAACCCTCCGAGCATTTTTGTGGCCTTTCTCTGGACCTGCTTCAGCAGGTCCATGTCTTTCTTGTGCTGAGGACTCCAGAGCTGGACACAGTACTCCAGGTGGGGTCTCACCGGGGCGTACTAGAGGGGCAGAATCACCTCCCTCGACCTGCTGGCCATGCTTCTTTTGAAGCAGCTCAGGATACAGCTGGCTTTCTGGGCTAAGAGCACACATTGTTGGCTCATGTCCAGTTTTTCATCCACCGGTACCCCCAAGTCCTTCTTGGCAGGGCTGCTCTCAATCCCTTCATCCCCCAGCCTGTATTGATACCAGGGGTTGCCCCAACCTGGGTGCAAGACCCTGCACTTGGCCTTGTTGAACCTCATGAGGTTCACACAGGTCCACTTCTCAAGCTTGTCCAGATCCCCCTGAATGATATCCAATCCCTCAGGCATGTCAACCACACCACTTAGCTTGGTGTCATCTGCAAATTTGCTGAGGGTGCACTCGATTAAGTGGTACTGGTCCCAATACTCATGCTCAGGACTTACATATCCTTCCCTGCAAAACAGCTTTCTATTCTATTCCATCACCCCTGGCCCATACTGTTTCATGGGGTCATGCCACTCCAGAAGCTGAACTTCACATATACCTTTCTTGATTTTCATGTTGTTTCTGTCAGTCCATTTCTCCAGCTCGCCAGGATCGCTCTGAATGGCAGCTCTGCACTTCAGCTTATCGAATGCTCCCTCACTTTGGAATTGTGTGTAAATTTGCAGACAAGGGTTACCATACCATCATCCTGATTGCTAATGAAGTTGTTAAACTGTGGTCCCTCGTACTAACCCCAAAGTATCACTACAAGTTACTGAGAGCTAACTGACCTTCAAACTTCTTTTAGAATGGTTATCTTAACCTTCAAATCCTGTGGTACAAGTTTCATTCCAGACATACCATCACAGAAACTAATGTTACTGTGCCCTATTTGCATACTGTTCTTTGTGTTGCATCTGGATCCCCACATCCCCAAGGTTATAAATTACAGTAAGGCTTGTGAATGAGAAGCAGTAAAATTCACAACTTCATGGCTGAGATAGGATAACCTTCATCTTTGTTTCCTCTCTTTCCTCCATGGACAAATTAAGGTCAATAAAATTAAAATTGCCTGAAAGCTATCTAAGGATTTAGCCTGACTGTAATTTGCCTTTAAGTAAAACAGAGTTGTCTAGAACATCAGCCACAAAGACTTGAATTAGCTATCCCAGCAAAGCCTTGGCACACTGAAAAACTAAATGCCCAGAAAATGTTTTGTTTACATCAACCTATGCTTCTACAAACCTTGGTCCTTCAAAGCACAAAATTATCATTAATTCACGGGGGAAGATTAATATCAGTTTTACAAAGAAATAAAACTCAAGACTGAATTAAAATTTATTAAAATTTCTGAAATTTTGTCTACTTAATGATACCGGTGGGTAAACCATGTGGAACAAGGTATTTATAGCTTGGAAACCAAAACATTTCCGATTTTCTCCAATCTTTTAATGAAAGACTTTTAAGGAACCATTTGTGTTGGCAAGCTTGTTATTCAAACATAAAAAA
Organism: Charadrius vociferus; assembly: GCF_000708025.1. Classification (NCBI taxonomy): domain Eukaryota; kingdom Metazoa; phylum Chordata; class Aves; order Charadriiformes; family Charadriidae; genus Charadrius; species Charadrius vociferus. The sequence goes on from NW_009648369.1 coordinate 7,685,213, forward strand.
GAAAGTAGATAATGTAACATAAAGGTTTCAGAGTCCGCAGGGAAAAAAAACCAACCCACAAACAAACCAACAAACCAAAAACCAAAAACCAACAACAAAACTTATCATGCTTTTTTTAAAGGTAAATCTAACCAACTGGTCTGTGTAGAACAGTCTAATCATCTAACACTGGTTATACTTATATGCTTAGAAAATTGGCCTGAAAGTCAGGAGAGACAGCCAGATTTGACCCAGAAAGTATATTTAATAATTTAAGGTTATTGGAACGTCCTAGAACTGAACAAAACTACATTAAAACAAGCACCTTAAAAATACAGTTTGTCAACGTCTCTATGAAAAACATAAGTGAAGGGATTTCAACAAAATTTGTAACTGTCAAAACAACCCGTTTAGAGATTTTGCTTTTATAGCATAAAATATTGCAGCTATACTTGAACATATTGACTCATCTAGGATTAGTATCAAATATCAGTGGAACAGAATATATAAAAATAAATTACTCTAATGTGTTCTTTCCCATTCTATAAAAAGAATGGGGTTTTGTTACAAGTTGTAAAGTTTCCAGAAATTTCAGATATGTTTCAAAATTCTAATTCTCAATAAAAATAACTTTTAGTGTATCAGTTTCCTACAAAATCATATTTCAATCAATTTCCACAGCTGCAGGTTGTGATTACACTAATAAAACCATGTGGGGAAAAACAAGTACTGCGAATGATTTGAGTTACTTCCTTTTATATCTACGTGTCAATGAATTACCTTTCCTGCCTGAAATCTTAAGATTGAAACATCTAGATCTTACAAATCTGTTTTGTTGTTTAACCAATTTTTCACCTAACTTTACACTCGTCAAGAACAAGTACAGTTTCCTCAGCAGATCTCCAATGTAGTTCGTTAGGAAAAGAGTAACTTCCAATAAATAACCAGTCCTCCAAGACACATGGAAGCATGTTGTGAAATAAGGTCTCAACTCATTTTTCTCTCATGTCCTTCATTACATAAAAAAGACCATCAGTAACGAAATATGGACAATGAAAACTAAAGGTGGAAACCTTTCAGCTGCTTTTCACAGAATAAGAAGTGAAAAATACTGAAAATAAATTGGAAAAAGAAGCAGATCTGACATACTTCTTGGGATAAGACAGAAGTAGAGAGAAACATGTCTTGACTGTGCAGCAATGGGGAAAGCACCTCAAGGACCCTAAAAGAGGATTTGACAGGAACATTTGACAACACTTTCCACATGAGAGTAGGCGCTTTTAGCAGTGTGCTGAGTGGAAAAAGGATTCAAAAATCATCTCTTGGTCTTAAGACTCTGTTGTGCGTAACTGTCACTCTAAATTATTTTGATTTACTCCATATAGAGCAGCTGGAAGTAAGAGAACAGGTACATGTTGGGACATGGATTGTTTCTGAACTTACTTTATTCTAAACTTATTTTCACAGAACTATCATGCAGTGAATCACTCCTCTATCTTACTACTGTTGTTCTATCCACCATGATCTGCAAGTATAGACAAGGAAAGGTGTTTACGGAGAGAAGTATACCTTTTAATTGATTAGTTTATCTTATAAAAGATTACTTTTCCAGACAAACTGCTTAGCTTTATTCTTAAGCTCATAGTGGTTAACATATTCCTTTACCAAAGCTCTGTTCTTGTCTTTCCTGATGTTTCATTCCTGAAAGGATTAAATTGGTAACAGGTAAGCAATCTTTCCATAGGTATAACTCTGAAAGGGTGTGTTTAAGTGAATGCACCCAGAATTTCAGGAAGGATAGCATTTTCATTGGCTACTAAGGCATCTGCAGCATAAAATAGATCCCAGGCAAGGAGATCAGAGCTCACAAATATACCCTGACATCCCAGAGTTATAACATGGTATAAAAATCTCAAAAGCATCTAACACAGGAACTTTGTTAATCTATATCACTTTGATGAACAAACACAGTGAGTTATTACATGGTTTTGTAATAGTTTTATGTATGTATACTTACATACATCTTCACGTATGCATGTGTGTGTGTGCATATGCCTACACACAGATGCACATAATCACAGATATACCTGTGTAAGTTTTCTCTGGAATATCATTAAAATATGGTACCCTCTATCAGGCATGGTCTGTTGTGCAGAATATGTGATTCCTTTTCTATAAATAAAAGGTCACAACCATTTAAATTAATTCCATTGATTTATCTTCAAAAGCATATAGTCTCTTGAAGAGCAGAATGTCATAAATATTTATATGTGCTAGAATTATGACTTAGGATGGTTAAGAATGAAAGAGAAGGTCAAAATGGGACATCTTAGAAACTGTGATAAAATTTGGCCTGAATAAAACATAATGAAAAAATGAAATAAGAAATTAATCTTGATTCAATATTGCTATTTACCACTACAGTTAATATACTATATTATGGTTCATTATATTGAATTCGGAGAATTTAACTATATGGATACCAGAACTAAACTCTTCTAAACTTTTTTCCTTTTTTTTCTTTTTTTCTTTTTTTTTTTTTTTGGTGTGAATGACATTTTTTCTAAGGCTGTTGCAAGCAGTTACAAAATGGAGAAAAAAAAATTTGAGAATATGGTCAGAATGGATAAGTGCATTTTACAATATATAAAATAAAATAAAACTTTCATGTATCTGCTGTACAAGATTATGTCAAGAAATTACATGGAAATGAGGGGATATGGAAATTAATTATCTACCCAGTAGAAACAGGAATGATTTGCATAATGATGGTGGAAATTCAGCATGGGTGTTGTCTCTGAATCCTTCAGATTCAGCTTTCCTGAGATTACTATTCCCAGTATGAACACAAAACTGACCTGACATGTTCACAGTGATAGTGAAGGTACTGGCAAAGTTGAAAAACTTACTACTGAGAAGTCAAAACAATAGGTAAGTCAAATGGACAAACTCAGTTTATGAAACAGTATAATAAAAGCTAGCTTACACAGCATCTCCTAAGAAATTTGAAAAGAACAGGTATCTATGTTCCAGTTTCTAACTGGCTCTGATTTTGTATCTGTAATAAGATGAAACTCATAAAAAATCAACAAAACAATCTGCAAAGTTTCTTAGCCTTCAAATTTCTTAATCCTTTCCTACAATTCTTTTTCCTGCTTCCTCATATGAAAGATTAATTCTGCCCAACTGCCTATACTTAGATTACCCAGCCACTCACTGCATCCTTTATATGACTTGAATATACTGCATAACAATTTATAGTACAAGGAAAGCAAATAAATTTCAGAACTCTTATCCTTTGGAAATTCCAGTATTTGCCCAGTATTTTTGATTCAGAATTAGAATAAATAATACCAAAATGCAGAAACCTTTCTCAGAAAATTAAACAATAAAAAATATTAATTTAGAATTTTCCACGTCTTACTTGGAGGCTCAGAATTAAAGTAAAATTACTTTTTACCTCCACTGACTTCTGAGACTGTCATCTTCATGGTTTATGCTTTGCAGAAAGGAACTCACTGTCGAAATTTCTGTCACCTCTACTCTTCTGCAGTCTTTCATCTCAACCACTGTATATTTATAAGTCATTGCCTGCTTCATAAGCACGAACAAAGTTTTGGCTGTCCTGTGTTATAAAACCCATGTTAAGTAGATCTGTTGACTGAAAACATCTTGATTACATTCTGCCAAAATAAAATCTAAGTGTTTTACCAAGAAAAAAACTTTAAAAAACAAAATAAAACAAAACAAAACAAAAGTAATTTGGATTGGAAAAAACCCACAATTTACAAAAGCCATGTTTTCTGTAAATCACCCTATTTTTTAAAAAAAGTTTTTGTGCTCCAAGATCTTTACTGTCATAATTTTGTTTTGTATATGAGTACTATAGCTTTTGTTTTCTTAAAAGTAATTTTATCACAAGTTTTTACAAGATAGTGTGTTAGAAATAAAATAATTCTCCCAAATAATTTTTTTCTGTGATTTCCTCTCTTGTTTTGTGTCCCCAAGATCAATTATCATGTCGGTTTTACACACTGAATTTCGTTAGACCATGAAGCACTGACCCTTACATACTTCCCACCGGACTTACGAAACATGGAAATATATATTTGTGTCTGGAGTTAGCTTCCTCCTATACGTGTAACTAATGAGTTCCCTCCTTTACCAAATGCAGTAATGTGCCTGCAGTGGGAACTATGCTTGAAGTTTAAATCAAATTGCAAAGTCCAGGCTTCAGAATCTCTGAAATTTTGATAGTTTAGTGAACATCTAAAAAATTCCTTCACATGTGATATTGCTTCTATATTAGCACTCTTCCTCTAGCATCCCTGAATTAGCTTTAATAGAAACATGACTTCTTATGATACTTTTTCCCTGTGATATGACATCCATATCAGTAAGATCAGGAAACTTTAAGTTCTTTGGCTTTCCAGGTTTTTATTTTGTTTTTAAGATTCCTATGCTCCTAAACAATGAGATGGTAGACTTTTTGTTTCTTTCTGTAATTCCTTTGTTTAAACAGAAAGTATAATTAAAATTTTGCTTTGATAACTATTCTTTAGAAAGGTTTGGAAACTGACAGAAGGTAAGATTTTGTCTTATGTCTATGCTTTCCACAATCTGTTTAACTAGGTGGTGACATCAAAATACTGAATCTTCTATATTAAGCTATTTTGCAGTCACGGAGCCAACCCTCATCCTTATTTCAGTTCCACTTAGAGATGGAGGTCAGTCCTTTCACCAAGATGTTTAAGGATAATTGCAATAAATAAGGGTTGCAGAGTTTGAGTGCAGGCTGTTCTCAGCAAACAGCTTTCAGAGATTAAGACGTGTAGAGTGAGGAAGAAGTAATAATTATCACAAGAAAGTTTTGAATTATCTGTTCTTGCATTTCCAAATGGCAAATAAGGAACTTGTACTTTATATTATCAATTTTTGTAAAGCACTTGGATTCTTATGGTCCATTCAGCTTGCATCTCTGTGACCCTATAATTTTGCTTCTGGAACAGAGAGCACAACAATCATTAAGTAAAACACAGCGTTACTAGTATTCTTTGGACAATAGTTTTTCACTTTGTTATTGTGATACACTGGAGAAACTTTAAAAAGCTCCATTAATTCAAATAATTCTATAAAATCACAGATATTACCTTCCATTAAAACTGAAACTTTGACTACAATATATTTGAATACTAGAATATTTTAAAATTTGTCTGTTTATTAGTCATGTTATTACATTTGCAATGACAATAGACTGTTCTCAGTATCTTTTTTCCATCAGAGTTTTTTTTTTTCCTTGGTATCTTGCCAGTATTCCAGTATTAACAATCCTTTTTTTTTTTTTTTCCTTATAGAAGGTAATGCATGGAGTCCCAGCCACAGAGGTGAAAGTAAACACAGATTATTTTGATGAGGAGAAAAATGGAGAAGAAAGAAAAGAGAGAGCACAAGTAGAATGAATAAAGAGAGTAAAAGACCAAAGTATAGAGACAATCAATTTCTTCCCTCAAAAAATGGAAAGGTATGGTATTTACATTCCCTTCAATGTCCACTTAGACCAAAAAAACCACACAACCCAAATAAACAAGCCCCAGACCAGTAGTTTGTTGGGTTTTTTTCAACATATCCCTACTGCCATTAAAAACACTCTATGAAGTTGATAGGCCCTGTCCAACCTGGAACTGCCATTCTTAACTGGTTGACTGAACTGTCACATGAACAATAATTCACCTGACTTAATGTAGATATATATGATAGATTTTTACATTGGAGCTAGCCACTTTGGAGTCTCTGTGTTAACAGAGAAATTATTTGTGCCAGTAATTGATCACGCATGATACTAATGTGAGTCAGTATTAAATCTTTTTGCTCTGCCAGTGAATATGCTTTGTACCTGGCTTACAATCAGAAGCACTTAGAACTGAGAATTTTGTATGGTTCTATCTCTTCATTCATTTTAAACCATCTTGAACTGCATAACCCCATATGATCTACAAATGAAGTCATTAGCTATGAAAAGGAACATTTTAATGGGACCTAATTATTTAGAGAGCTCATTGAACGTCTGCCCCTGTTAGCCTGGGAGAATGTTTCCTTTTTTTAAATTTAACCTTTTTATTGATGATATTTGCTGCAGTGCCTGCATTATTATGGGCCACAATCATGTCACTCCATTATGTTGTTTTCTACTGGAACAATGAAACATCGATGGGAAATGCTAGGCACAAAGAAGTGAGCTATAAGCACATGCGAGCTTTCTTCTGCACTGGTGGAGACACAGATTGTTTAGGGCTGTCCTCAGATAAGACCTGAACCTTTTCCATTTTATTGCTGTCCTCTCTCTTATTTAAGGCTGTTAAAGCTTACTCTTGACTTTCTGATCTTTTTAAGTTTATCATTATGAGTCAGTTTTATTTAGTGGAAGAAATCCTCTTATGTGTCTTTTAAACATAGGAGAACCATTTTTCAACATGTTCAATTATGATAGCGCTAAGAGAAAGTCACAGCAATTTGAGAGTCTCCTAATTCCATGCAAAGAGCAAGGGTCAAAGCTTTCATATTTGAGTTCCTATTATTAGAACTTCAGAGTGCAAACCAATTCTTCCTGGTTTTACCTCATAAGAAAAGAGCTTATTCCAATTAGACTGGAGAATCCAGCTGCAAAAACTCCCAGCCAAATAAGTAATCATTTTGCTCTCATGTCTCATTCTTCTGTAAACTTCATATTGTTTCCTGGCTCCAGCACACATTTTTATTAAAATAAAAAAAAAAGGTTGAAAACAGTTCAATAATAGCCAGCAAACTTTTCAAAGAGAAATACCAGTAGCAATGGGGTTTTTTGAAAATACATTAAAGTTCAGATAAGGAATGTAAAAGATCTGAATATTATCCAATTTATTTGGATTTAGTTCCATTAATCATACTTGCATTTGCATTGGCTGAAATAGTGGGCTGATATGCAGATTTTTCATAATAATCAGACAACTATTTAATGTGACTGTTTTATATTAACATAACCAAAAGCTGTGAAATTGGCTCTAAATTGAGTAAGCATCTGTGTTTGATTGTGATTTGTCATAATAAGTTGTCAGGTGTTTCAATAAATGCTAAGTTTTCTTTCACCACAGAAAATATATTTAGAACATGATGCCAGTTTTCCTTTAGCATAATAAGACTAGTTAACACAGAGTGATGATATACAGACTGTTCTCATAGTGAAACCAGAGCAAATAAAATAAAGTGTTGCAGAATCATTTCAATATTCATATTACAGCATCTATTAGATTCATAGGCAATGTCCAGACTTACTATGTCCAGTCTTACACAGAAGTCATAGATGCTGCACAGGCAATCAGTGAGTTTAAAAAGTAAGAAAAAAGAGCAAGAGACCAAATTTGTATCTGATAATCTAACTCAGCCTATTCATATTATCTCAGTATGTTTTCTCCCTATTTTTGTTACTCCTTTTGCAAGCTAATACATTCTCAGCACATGAAGAAATTCGGGATGCTCTTTAGCCTGATTTTTTCAAACCTTTTTATATAAAGGTAGCTCATCAGTCATACTCAAAGATTGTGTTTCTTGTCCTCTGCTGGTTTTCATTTGTATCAATGGTCAACCTAAAGTGCAGATTTAACTTTAGAGGCAATTAATGAACCGGTGATTTTGAGACATTTTTTTCCTCAAGCAAATTGCTGATTCTTTTGGGACATTACGGCTAACAATATCTAAGAACTGAAGTCATTTACACCAGAGATCATCTGCTGCATATTGGGATAGATCAAACTGATTTTAAGCCTGTTCAATTTCTTGAGGCCACTTCATAGGACTGAGGAGGAAGGATCTTGTTTATGAATGTTTGGGGGTTTTATTAAAATCTTATAGCAATAATAGAAAACAAGGTTAAAAATAGAAGGAATAAAACTAAATTGACAACACGCAGTAAGCAAAAGCTGTTCACTCAGAGGAAACAAAGAGCAGACTTATTAGTCCATTCTCTAGATGAACTTCAGTACTGACTTCAACAAATCTCTTGGCTGAATAGACTCTGAAAAATGGGTTGTAACAATGTCTGAGCCGAACAATAACACTCTGAATTTGTAGAGTGTGAAAGAAGTTGCGGAGAAAATGACAGGTCAAAAAAGAATCTAGTACAGATTCCGCCTAAATTTAGACAGTCAAAAGCAAAGAACCGAGTTTATGGCAACAGATTCTGCCTAAATTTAGACAGTTAGTCAAAAGCAAAGAACCGAGTTTATGGAGCCAAAAACCTCTAAAGGACCACATAGACAGCCTGAGATGTGGTCTTCCCTGGGGAGGTAATGTGTCTCCCTCTGCAAATTAGGCAGTGAGTTCAAGGCATCTGTGCTCTTAACACAGGTGAGGTTACTCAGTCAGACTATCTAGATGTGATAGCAGCTGTAAAAGGAGATAGTAGTGATCCAGAGAGCAGTACAGAACTAAGCTCTGCACTGGAAATGTCCAGCATTTTCAGAAGTGGTATTGTAGATAATTCTGCCTTCAAGCTCCTAATGCTGTCTTACAAAAATTTGAAAGTGGACCAGAGAGTTTTCTTTTAAACCAATGCATATAATTGACTGTGCTTTATAATGCTGATGAAGTATTTACCCAGTAAAGCCTAACAATAAAAGTCATTATGCTTGAATTGAATATTTTGAAATGTTTACATTATAGTTAAGGTTCAAATAAACACACTTTAAGCAGCAAACTTTGCACAACAAAGCATTATTCTTGCACTTACTGTTCTTTGAGATCTATTAAAATAGGACTAGTCTTCCATGGGATATGATGGTGTTAGAAATTTATAATTCTGTCTTTGCCAATAATGAATCTGCAGTTTCTACCTATGTCCTCCACGTCTTTAATTTCATTAGTCATCAACACACACACATGCACAGGGTAATCTCTGAATATAAAACTTTACGTGCTGTTGTTACATGTATGGAGGCAACTGAAATCTCAGTATAGGCTGCTATTATTCACTGTTGGTATTAATTGTTTATAATTAGTATGCGATATTTAGGAAGACGAGGCATTGGTATCTACACTTTTTTTTTTTTTTTTTATTTTTTACATTTAGGTACACAAATGCAAAGAAAACACAAAGTTCCACTAAATGAAAACAAGGACATTTTGCATCCGTGTTGCAAAACCAAAATTTGCTAATTAATAAAACAGTAAATTCTGCTTTGCGCCCCCCAAAAGTGAAGGGTTTCTTTTTAGCCTCTTATAAACTTGGGATCCCAGTCCCACAAGCACTCAGGATCACTGGAGCTCTGGAGTCGTTCCAGAATGTTCTATTGGTTTTGCTTAAATTGTAAAAAGCAGATTACAGAATTGAAAGCTTACTGTGTGACTCAAGGCAACCCTTTAATTTTTCTCTGCCTGGTGTTATACCTGTGGCAACTCACAAGGTTTCATTTATTACTACTGAAAAAGCTTTACATGACTTTTCTTTGGAAGACGGTCAGGGAAGGAAAAAGCTAATCATTCAAATTCTGTATCACTATACAGGTTGCAGCATTTGTCACGTAATAGATGCTGCTGCAACCACCACAAACGGCCTGCCATAAACAGTTCATAAGCTGAAAGATGGAAAAACACATGAATGTTTTATGTATCTACCTTACCCACCATTCAAGTGTACAATTTGGACAACTCAGGTTAATTGTGCTACAGAGCAATTTTTGGTCAGCTGAATTCTGTGTACTTCACAGATAAAGTGGATCTTGAGGGTGAATTGGATCAATGACACAGTACTGAATAGGAAACAGGAAGAAAAAGCAAAGGGAAAAAAGATTTCCTTTAAAGATTTCTCATACAATATTATGGATTAACCCCAGTAGGCAGCTAAGCATTGCACAGCCTCTCACTCACTCACCCTTGGTGGGATGGGGGAAAGAAACAGAAGGGTAAAAGTGAGAAAACTCATGGGTTGAGATAAAGACTGTTTAATAAGAACATCAAAAGCTATATGCAAAGCAAAATAAGGAATTCATTCACTGCTTCCCATCGACAGACAGGTGTTCAGCCATATCCAGGGAAACAGGATTCTGTCACATGTAATGGTTACTTGGGAAGACAAACACCATAACTCCAAACATCCTTTTCAATTCTTCCCCCGACTTTCATTGCTGAGCATGACATCATATGGTGCGGGCTATACCTTTGGTCAGCTGTTCCAGCTGTGTCCCCTCTCAATTTCTTGTGCACCCCCAGCCTATTCCTTGGCGGGGCAGTCTGAGAAACAGAGAACACCTTGACACTGTATAAGCCCTGCTCAGCAAGAGTTAAAACATTGATGTGATATCAACACTGTTTTGCTCACAAATCCAAGACATAGCACCTCATAAGCTACTATGAAGCAAACTACCTCTATCCCAGTGAAAATCAGTACACTCTCCACCCCTTATTCCATACCATCTGCTTCATGCTCAGGTCCCACACTATCCAATACATCCTCACTCCCCCCATCTTCTTGTCCTTTGATATATCCATGGATGTCTTTCCCTTAGTGTATGGACCACCCCTGTAAAATGTCCAGAAAATGCCTAGAAAGTTTCTGTTGAGTTCATTTAGTCCAGGACTGGGGTTCTGCCTCTTATGGTGGTTGCTCAGACAGGGAGAGGCAGTGTGCTGTCTGGAGTTACTGGGCAGCAAAGCCAGCTCAGGTCAGGTCATTGTTGCTCTTGCACTGTTTCTCATGAGGCTCACCCTCCATTGGTTCAGGTCGTTGGTGCTATAGTACTTCCTATATTATGTCACTCAAATAATGAGTTACAACAATTTAAAGGTATAACCATTAGTATCATTATCCCTTGTGCCTTTGGACCAGGACATAGAGTTTAGCATTACAATGAATTCTTCCACTTGCCCCTTGCACGCCTGTGGCAAGGGTTTCCTGCTATAGTAGTTCCTGTAGCATACAACTCAAATCATGGGTTACAACAATTTCAAGGTATACCCATTACATACAGTCATGGTTTCGTTAAGTTTTCACTACAGTAGAGGTGGAGGATATATTCCCAGACACAGTAAAAAATGACAGTTTTATCAAATTAATAGAAAAAAACTGAAGCGCAATTTCTAGAGCCTCCATAAAATTGAAATCCCTGTGTCCAATCAAACTATCAATGATGCACATGACAGAACAAGAAATATATTCCATGTGGTCAGCCTGATGCCACATAGGATTATACTGTCAGCAGAAATAACAAGCATTACTACAGAACATTTACCAGTCATCTGTTAAAGACCTTTGTTTTTTTTTCAAACTTAAGTATTTTTGGTTAAATATTTTTTGGTAGTATTTTTGAATGCCCTGTTTCAAAATCATTCTGTCTTCATTTTTTTCCTCAGTATGGTGTGGATTTTTTTATTTCATAGTTTGGACATTCTGGATGCATCTTACTCTTTTTAGAATGTTAGACAACTTAGTAAAATAAGCTGCAACTTTTATATAGATATGTTATCTGTTATTTTTAATCAGATCAAAAATGTGCTCTATGTACATGAATAGTGCCAGTGATTATGACTCTATGTTGTCTAGTAGAAGTTTGTTCTCACAAGCATGATGCTGAAGAGAGAAAGATTTTCATTATATTTAAAATATCTTTTAAATTTTGCCCGGTTTGTTTGTGGTTTTTTTTTTTCCTCTTGACAAATAAGAACAACTGGTTAAGATTTATACATGACAAAAATATTTATGTATCTCTTCATTTCACTGTGAACTCAGAAACAACTTTGTATGTGAAGGGAAAAAAACAAATTATGTATGTGAAAGGAAAAAAATTGAGGCAACCTTAGAAACTCTCAGTAAAATATTTCACTACACATAAATGATCAGCACAGGAATTATAATCAAATTGCCTTTGAACCTCAGAATTCAGAATTTGAATCAGAAAATCATTTTTCATTTCAGAGGAGTTATTTTTACACCTTTAGATGAGTTTTATTTCTGAGCACAAGACAAGAAGCTTTTAGCAGCATAAATTTAAACATTTTCAAATCACCATGGACAAGAGCAGATTTGTATTTACATGACAAGAAGATTATGTAACAAGATATTTTGTTTCATATTCTCAGTGATCCAGAATAATGACATCTGAGATTTTGCAGACTTGCACAAAAATATATCTCTTAACTTCTGCCTGAAAATCTCAAAGAAATTAAAGCTGTAAAATTAGTAGGAGTGTAGTTATAAAATTCTGTAGTTTCTCACTCTACTAATATTTGTCTGGAAATAAACATGTATTCTAAGCTAAGAAGTGCAAGGTCACAGATTTATTAAATATGTATCATTCTCTTTAGATCCACTCAGATGCCTATATTTTTGCAAAATAATCCTGGAAGTAAAAAGGGAATAGTGAACCACTGCAATACCGGACTGCCACGCTCTTGCTCCCCACCCCCACCCCCACCCTGACCATGAATGCTTAAATACCATCTTGCAATGATATATTGGAGTATAAAGTATTTTTTGTTTCATTCATTTCAAATTACTCCAGAGGCACAAGGGTTGCTGCAGTGAATTCATGCAAAATATTTGTAAAATATCAGTTAACTTGTTTAATGGATGGAGTATATAAAGCAGAGAGTTCCACTGCAACAGTTTCAAACATAGTCCTTTATTAGAGCTCTAAGAGGGTGATTTTCTACTATCACCAAGTATGTAATTTTTTTTCCTATATTCAGGTTATTTCACTTTCTGTGTGAGGAAGTTCTATAAAATGATTACCAAAGAGGCCTAGTAAGGTTTTATCCTCTAGTTAGGTGAATCAATGAAAAAAGTGCTGTAATATAGGTAAGAGTCTGCATCATTTTTTCCAGGGTATTTCTGCATGTCAGAAAAGAGATTAATTCCTATCATCCTATATTTTCTTCATCTGTTTTCCTTGGACTCTGAAGAATCATGCCTTTGTGTCATCTGGAAGGCCAACAAATGCTCTACGCAGAAAGTGCAGAGAGAGTATAAAAAGTGTTGAGACCTGATCAGGACAGTGACAGCTGGAAGAGTGGAAATTCTTTCAGTATCGGGGGATAAAATGATGGGATAATGTCAGCATGAATAATCACCTTTCTTTAAACATTATGTACACACAATAAGGTGGAAAATAGCACTGAAAAGTATTATCATTTGGGTTGCATTATCAAGCACCGGAACAGGCTGCCTACGGAAGTGGTTGAGTCACCATCCTTAGAGGTATTTAAAAATCATGTCAATGTGGTGCTTAGGGACATGGTTTAGTGGTGAACTTGGCAGTGTCAGTTTTACAGTTGGACTAGGTGATCTTAAGGGTCTTTTCCAACCCAAATGCTTCTGTGATTCCATGATTCCATTATCGTCTTGGGATTCAGTTGCCTAGACATATGCATATAGTGGAACTTTAAGCACTTGGGACTATCTAGTGCTCCAAAAGGATGCAGGTCTCAAAGAATTCCTACATCACATCATCGTATTAGGCCAATCCCAAATGCTTTAAATACTCAAGGACATGTGAATTGGCATGGACATCTCTGCTTAGGCATCTGAATCCTTCTCTAAATGTGAATCACATTAAGTACATTCTCAGATGAAACACTATTCAGCATTACAACACAAATTACAGGACACCAGCACTGCCTTCAGAAGCACGTGAAGGACAAGCACAATAACTTAAAATGTCTCAGCTGCACCTGGCATCCATCGCAAGCCAACTGAGTTCATGTCTCCACAAGGGCAGGATCCAGGGCAAATTCAAAGCCTAAGTAGTACACAAAAACACCAGGACACTCTTCTCCCACTGGAATTGAGCATGATTTAATCAGAGCTGTTAATGCAGCCTAGAAAATGATTCAGCTGACTAGTCTTCATAGACTATGTTGAGAGTCCAGGGTTCGATTCAGTTATCTACATATAGGTATTCAGTGCCAACTGAGATGTCCACAGGTATCAGTGATATGTAGATGTCTTGAAAATACTATAACACATCAATCACCTGGGCCCATTGTGACTTCTCAAATGGCACAGAGATATGAACATTGGGCAAGAAGACATTTCTGACACTGATAGGTGTTATATACACAATTTATTAAAAAGGGTCTATTTTGATATTCTGCAATAGAACCCATTACTACTGGCTATCCTTGACAGAAGGGCCTGAAAAAAAATTAAGAAAGAGAAAAAAAAAAAGATTACACACAAAATCTGAATGAAAAGAGAGAAAAAGCTTCCATAGTACATATTAAAAAAAAAAAAAATCACTTAAGAGTTATAGTATGCTTAAAAATTCTTATCTCCAGGGAAGCCTGAATTGAACTGGGGATGGGGAATGAGGGAGTGGGATGGAAATCTTCTAGTTTATAGACCTATTCTATAAATATTATTGCAGGGTTTCTGGAATCCTAGTGGGAATCAACAGGTAGTGGATATTTCTCTTTGGGGAGCTCATAATTGTCCCAAGTCTGATGATTTCTGTTTCCCTAAAATGCCTTAAGTGAAGAAGGATCAAGTCTGGCAACTACTTTTCCCAGTAAAACATTTTTCCCAGTAAAACACTAAAACAACAACAACAACAACAATGATGAAATTAATTTGATGACAAAACCAATGATCTTTCTACATCTGTCCCTTACTATTAACTTAAAATATAAATATGTCCTAGGAGGCCAAGTAACCATGTTTTTTATTCAGCCTTTTCTGTCTCCTGCAGAGAATTTCCACTGTTTTCTCTGTATAAAAGTAAAGGAAGACTTATGATAATAAAACATTTATTTTTAATAATGCTAAGCAAGATTTATCTGCATCCCCTCGAGAGCTACATCTCCAACTGGTTGAAGCAGAAAAGTCACATTTGAATATATTAAGCTTGACTTTTAAGAACATGAGTAGTTCTGCATTCACTTGCAGCTGGGTAATTGATTGTTCTGCTGTATTAAGAGTAGATGCATGATTCTTCATTCTACACTTGATCTTGAGCTTAGTATCAGGCTAGCTTAAAGCTAGCTTCAGAGGACAAAAATAGTTTTTGATTAGATAGATCCTATGATGCTTCAAAGCATATATGGCTTCCATAGCAGCTTAATTAGTTTCCTTATCTGTGGTTAGTGTGTGAACCTGCCAGACAAATCTGAATCAGATCTGACCTAGAAGTCGGCATATCTTGGACTTACTTATGTCTATACCAAAAAAGAAGATTTGGGATACTGTTAGCACTGAGTTAACAGAAATGGGATGAAATATAATAGAACAGATCAGAAGATCATCAATATAGGAAATATTAGGAAAAAAAACACTGTTGTAAACTGGGAGACTGTCAGCTAGAAATGACAGAGAAGGAGAAAGATTTAGAGGTACTAAATTAAAATGCATTTTTATGATCTATCACGTTTGGATGTTGCTGGGAGAGATTAAAATATTAAAGATGTCATACTGGACTCTCTGAGCTATTCTGGGACTCAATATTCAGAAAAAAAAAAAAACCCCAAACCAACAGTAAAATTTACCATCATGAACCAAGATATTGTAAGAGAAAATCTGGTTTATTTATCTGAGCAGAATCTATGCCAAAAGGAAAAGTGCTTGCTTTCTGTTAATACAGAACAAAGGTACAAATCAGTACAAATTGGTTTATTTCCCCTGTGACTTTGTATCCATCCTCTTTGTGTGTGTGAAGGGATGCTTGTATTTTTGAGAGTCCTTTACTCTTCCAAGGAATTCTACAGAATACTATTCAAGAGAGCTCATGTAGTTCTGAGTTTGTGAAGATGGTTGGGATAAGCAAGGGCCAGAAGCCAGACGAATTGGAATAGTCTGTGCTGTAGCAAAATTTAAAGATGTCAAGGTGTCCCATTCTCATTCAGTCTTTGAAATTTCCAGATTTCAGAGATATTTTGTGGTAATGGGAGATATCTAAACAATGACTTTTTAGCAGCGATGTTCTCCAGGCAATAGCAAAATCTCATAGGGTTACAGTAGTATAACCTACAAGAGCAAAAGAGCTTCTGTCCTGTCTGTCTTACCATCTGAAGATGAAAAATAATGGAAACTTCTTTATTTCTTTGACATTTAATGGCAAATTGGTTTCTGTCCACTGATCTGGATTGATCAGGACTGAAGAAAATGCAGTTCTACCTTGTAGTGTTTATGATTCTTTTTTTAGGTCCCCTGGTGACAACTATCCTAGGCAGTAAAAATATCCTTTGATGGTTTCAGGACAGAATCCCTTGTTTGTTAAGTGGCCTCCAGAGAATGATAGAAATGATGATTCTTTAGAAGAACATAGTGGAATTACCACTTTTACCACATAGGATTTGCTGGAATCATGGATATTCTTGTCCTGGAAATTAGACATAAAAATTCATTTGCAAAATTGTTCCCTACAGTCTGGGCTTTGCATAATTTGCTTTAACTTAGTCATGCAATGATTCTCGAAATATTTCACTTGAGTGTAAATTCTAGTTTTATGCTTTAGTTTCCTGACATGCAGTCCACAGTTTCATTTGTTTTATAGCATCATCTTACCTTTAATCAAACCTTACTGCCAACCACCAAGTTCATACATCTTGAGTGATCTGTTTCAATGAAAATTTTAACTTTGATGGATTTTTGTAAGAGTATTACAAGCTTTCATTAAGCAACCAAAGTGAATGTCAAGCCAGCAAATACTTTAGAACAGTTATCATCTTGTATTCACTATCAAGAAAACACAAACAGAAAATTAAGATGGAAACTGGAAGAGTCGACAGCCCAGTGTTTGTAATGAAGAAGCAACATGTGAGATTAAAATATCTAGCAGTTTTTCTATTTGGCACTGAAGGTGTCAAGCAACATGAGTTTAATGGAAAATACAGTTTGTTTATGCAGACTGCATGCTGTCAGTCTGTCTCTAGCAAAAAGTGATAGACATGCTGGTACTGTCCCCTAGAAAACATGTTAGACAAAAAATAACCCTTCCCTTTCTGCTCAAAGTACTCTTTCAGAAGGAAAAAAATGTGCAACAATAACTGCTTCTTCCTACATTAATAGTAAAAGCTTCTGTATGTCAGAAATGAAAATGGCTCCTTTTGATCACTAAGCTATTTTGATTATGAAACATAGCAATGGTGAAGAATATTCTGCTGGGAGGAAATAACAAGGTTTGCTATGATCAAAAGACTGTTAGAAGTTGGTATTCACTGCATTAGAGTATGGCTGCTGATCAAGCACAATTTTCCTATGCATACCAGTTTATATTGGATCAGCTTTGGGAAAAAATTCCTGTTACCTTTTCTTTTCTCTTGGGGAACTGTTTCCTGATGCCCATGTTGGCCTAGAAATAATGTCTGAATTAATGTTTCATGACGATGCCATAAAGCAAGTACATGTTTTGAAAAAATGAGTCGAAGTAAAAGGAAATATTTCTCCTGTGCCCTGTTTTCTTTCTTTATATAGAGTCTGCTACACTTAGCAGCAGGAACAGGAAACAATGAATCTAAAGCAGAAAAGGGAAATCAAGCAGTGGCCAAGCAGTGGAAAGTAGAGACAATACACCTCCATGACAACAAAAGGTATCCCTTGCTAACCCAGTGAGTGGGAATGCCAGCCTTATTGTTTTCTACAGAGTACAAAAGGATATTTTCTTTCCTTGAAGTCTTGCTCTTGCTATCTCAGATTTGTGTCTGTATAGCTGCAATGGAGAAAAATAAAACTGTAATCTCCTGAAGGCTCCCTATCTTTCTCCTTTTCTCACACAGACACTTCTTGGATACTAAGCTTGCTCAAGAGGAGCCGTAAATTGACTCTTAATAGGCACAGCTCTTACAGAGCTTAGTGTGTCGTTTGTATATTATGTTCTTTACTATAAAACATTTGTCTCAGCAGAAAAAACATCCATTATTAATGACTACTTCAGTCAATATTTAATATATCTCCATTCTTCTGAGATATAAAATTATTGATATAAAATATTAATTAACAGTCAACATGCTGGAACTGTATCGCATTTAATTACACTTAAAACTAAACAGTTTAAGTCAAGAATACATTTCAATAAGTCTCAAGACCAGGATCAGATTAAGTGAAAACACAGTAGAGTGCACACACAGTTGCAGCATCTGAGATGGCCGAGATGAAGTGTTTAATGTGTTAGTACAGATAGCATCGTTCTAACAACAACATAGAAAAGGTAGATTATGAACATGTATGCATCTTTAGGAAAAGAGTGTTTGACATACTGAGGCTTAATATCCTATCTATTTGCTCTTCTAGGTATCAATTATCCCCTTCAATGAAAGAAGACGTGAATGCTGAGAAACAAAACAGCAGGCTGTATAAATGATTATTAACTTTACAAGGCCCCTTGGAAAAAAAATACTGTATGTGTTCATTCAAACACACCAATTTTAATTTTCTCGGCCCATTGTTGGCATCACAGCCCACCTGTACCCACTTTGTTTTGGTAGGCATTTATCTTTAAACTATGACATCTTACACCTATATAAAGGTGTTATGTTTATGATAATAATGTTGAAATGAAAAGACAGACAAGCCTGTGCCCAGGACAACACCTGTCTTATTTTAACAAGACATCCAAATATAAAATGAGTTATAAACAGGATTGATGATGACATTTAGCCTAAAAAAATATATGTTGCTTCTCTATCAGAAAATGTATATTTATTAAACTTCAGCTATTCTATATAGTTAGATATTTGCATAGCTACTGTATGTTTTATTCATTATTAATGAACAAGTGGCTTTAAAATTCTGTGAAGCATTGAAACAAATGGGAAAAAAATAACCTTCCAGTATATTTCCTTTACTGGTTTATGTGTGCTTTGAGAGTGAATTAATTCCATCTATCTTTTGGCATCCAACAGAGGAGTTGAAAGCTTACTTATGCTACATTTCTTTTATAAAGAGGATAGGATGACTAGGTACTTAACCAGGACATCTACCTCTCATCTAGGGGGAAGAAGGGAAAGGACTTCACAGAGTTAGCTTTGGTTGAGAGAGGTTGTGTTCATTCAGCTCTCTCAACAGGCTTTTCCCAACATGATTAATTGCACTAAAGCTGACAACTTGTTATGAATCAATCACAGTGTACCCATTTTTCTTCAGACTGTAGAAGAGTCTATGAGCTTAGCTTTCCCAGCCTAAAGTCATTATCCCACTGCAGGCAGAAAAAAGGGAAGGGAAGGGAAGGGAAGGGAAGGGAAGGGAAGGGAAGGGAAGGGAAGGGAAGGGAAGGGAAAGATCTGGCCAAAATATTCTTTTCTAATAAAGAATTGTGAGATCAAATCTTGTCCTATTTTAAGTGGACATTGTTGTCTGGTAGGGTAAAATCAGAAAGGTAAACTGAATGTGTTTCAAACACAAATAGGTATTATATAAGATCACCCTCTGGAACCTCCTGACACACAGCCCGTATGAATCATGGAAGAACTTCCCTGCAAAATGTTCATTCCCTCTTCTTTTTCTTACTTTTGCATTGATGGAAGTTATATGCATCTCCACAGACACAACTGAAACACATAGAATCATGCAATTATAGAACAGCCCAGATTGGAAGGGACCTCAAGAGATCTTCTGGTCCAAACTTTTGTGGCAAAGGGAGCCTAAATGAGATTATCTAGCACCCTGTCCAATCACATCTTGAAAACCTCCAGTGATGGGACTCTACCACGACCATGGGGAGGTTGTTCCAGTGAATTATTGTTCTCACTATAACTTTTTTTTTTTATACCGAGATGAAAGATAATGTGGTCAATGCCCCAAGCCTGTCAGTGTTTAAGAGGCATTTGGACATTGCCCTTCATATGCTTTAACTTTTGGTCAGCCCTGAAGTAGTCAGGCAGTTGGACTAGATGACCATTGTAGGTCACCTCCAACTCAATCTATTCTATTCTATTCTATTCTATTCTATTCTATTCTATTCTATTTTTTATGAAAGCTATACTGATTAATGCTGTGCACTGAGGTCTAGAAGTGTCACAATTCATGATGAAGAAAGAAAAAGAGGGATTAGCTGAGCTAATCAGCAATGACTTCACATGGACTTTTGTCCATCAGGTCCCTACCCTGGTATCAGGAAAATCCTTGTAAGTCAGTTTGGAAGGTTTTGGACTCATATCTGCAAACACTGGATGCTGAGATTCTACAACAAAAAAGTATTATATGTGATTGTCAATGTGACTCCTCAGGGGAAATCCTGTATTATTCACTGTCTTACAGCATTTAAATCTCACCAACTGCTTAATGACTTACATGGCATTATAGTAGGTAAGGTTTGCTTTGCAACTGAAGCTATTGCGACATGAATTGTAGGGTTCTTTGATCCCTACATTTTCTGACCCTCTCTTTTGAGGTGTTCAGATAATTAGAAAAACAAAATACAAAATTCTTCTAGCTTTTAACACCATGACCATTATGCAAGTTTCAACTTCTGGGGAGCAAAGAATGAAATCTCTTCTATATTGTGTTAATCCTCACAGCTTTTATGGCAAGATAATGAGATCTAAAATCCTTAAAGAGGCAAAATACCAGATCATTAGTTCTAGACATGAATGCCTCAACTTAACTTCCCAAAATACAGAGTGAAGGCACACTAGGTAGAAATAAACTGAGGTTAGTACCAGCATATCTCAAAATAAGGTGAACGGGTAGTTACCGGCTGACAGACAGATAATAGTAATCCTATTCAGAGCAGCTACCTAAATTGCCTCAGTGATTAGTGACAGTGGAATAGTCTTGTCCATTAACTAAACTGCACCAGTTTAATAAATGAAAATCATAAAACCTCCATCGGAAGGGAAGTTTGTTCTGGTGAAGGGGTAGCAGGCTGCCACTGACAGATCTCTTCAATCTCCAGATAGAGCAAAATGAAAAAAAAAAAAAAAGCAACATTTAGTGCATCATTGTAAAAGTAGGATAGAATGGGAAATATGTTCCTCCTTTTAAATGCAAGAGTTGTGCCTATATGTTGACTACATTAGCAACAAGTCTGAGGTGTGTGTTAATTCCCCAACCAACACCATTTAAAATGAGATAAAGGGATCTGCCATGCTTAATAACTACATCCAAAGTTCCCCTTGTGCACCAACAAAAGAAATTCTGAATGAAAAAAGCTATCATTGAATGCAAAACCAACAGAGAACTTTATAATCCCATAAATACAGTATGTGAAAGGTTTACATAGTTATTTTGTTGGTTCTAATGGAAACTATCTGTGCTAATATCCTCTATATGGAAAAATGAAGAGAACTCCTGTGAGCATTTGTTGTTTTAAAAGGTTTGACATCTTACTAAGAAAAAGCAATTACTCCTCTTGTTCCACATAACTTGGCTGATCTCTTGGTCTGGGATAAATGCCACAAGTTATTTTTTTATTCATACCTTTCCATAAAAATTAGAGGAATTTAATTTGTAGAGGCTGTTTCTGCAGTATCTGACCTCAAAATCAGGCAGAGAATGAAGAAAGCTTTAAATACATGAATATTTCCATTGTACTTATAACCCTCTGTGAGAAGGAATGCTTAAAATGTACTATGCAGCTATTAAATAACTGTAGGACATAACTGCCTCTCAGCTAAAGACACCCATGCCAAAATAGAGTCTCATTATTAGAAGTTGCAGCTGTCACTGTGCATTTTTGCAAGAAATTCATAGATTTTTGAGACAGGATGGTATTCTTAGATTATGAGGTCTAATATTTTGCCTATTCCAGTCTGCTTCATTCTCCATACTGACTTCTTTTGGCAAGACCTGTGGCCTGGTTTGACATGAATCCCACAGCATTCTCCTGGAGGTTTGAATGGATGTACTCTTTGCTGGGTAAAAAACTGGCTGGATGGCCGGGCCCAGAGAGTGGTGGTGAATGGGGTTAAATCCAGTTGGTTGTCAGTCACAAGCGGTGCTCCCCAGGGCTCAGTACTGGGGCCAGTTCTGTTTAATACCTTTATCAATGACCTGGACGTGGGGATCAAGAGGACCCTCTGTAAGTTTGCAGACAATACCAGGTTAGGCAACAGTGTTGATCTGCTTGAGGGTAGGAAGGCTCTACAGAGGCTGGATTGATGGGCTGAGGCCAACTGTACAAGGTTCAACAAGGCCAAAGCCCAGGTCCTGCACTTGGGTCACAACAACCCCATGCAGTGTTATAGGCTTGGGTAAGAGTGGCTGGAAAGCTGCCCAGCAGAAAAGGACCTGTAGGTGCTGGTTGACAGCCAGCTGAATATGAGCCAGCAGGGTACCCAAATGGCCAAGAA
The DNA here is from genome assembly GCF_000708025.1 of Charadrius vociferus. Taxonomy (NCBI): domain Eukaryota; kingdom Metazoa; phylum Chordata; class Aves; order Charadriiformes; family Charadriidae; genus Charadrius; species Charadrius vociferus. The sequence goes on from NW_009648369.1 coordinate 7,707,437, forward strand.
GGCCAATGGCATCCTGGCCTTTATAAGGAATAGTGTGGTGAGCAGGACTAGGGAGGTGATTGTTCCCCTCTACTCAGCACTGGTGAGGCCCCACCTTAAGTATTGTGTTCAGATTTGAGCCCCTCACTAGAAGAAAGACACAGAGGTGCTGGAGCATGTCCAGAGACAGGCAACAAAGCTGGTGAGGCATCTGGAGCACAAGTCTTATGAGGACCGTCTGAGGGAACTGGGGTTGTTTACCCTGGAGAAAGGGAGCCTCAGGGGAGACCTTATCACTCTCTACAAGTACCTGAAAGGAGGTTGTAGAGAGGTGGGAATTGACCTCTTCTCACTAACAACAAGTGATAGGACAAGAGGAAATGGCCTTAAGTCACACCAGGGTAGGTTTAGATTGGATATTAGGAAAAATTTCTTCACAGAAAGTGTTGTTAAGCATTGTAACGAGTTACCCAGGGCAGTGGTGGAGTCACCATCCCCAGAGGTATTTAACAGATGGGTAGAAGCGGTTCTTAGGGACATGGTTTAGTGGTGGTTTTGGCACTGTTAGGTTGATGGTTGGACATGATGATCTTAAATGTCCCTTCCAACCTAGAGAATTCTATGATTCTATGAAGTTATAATCAAATCATAGAACAGTTTGGATTGGAAGGGACCTTTAAAGCCCATCTAGTCCAAACCCCCTGTAATAAGAAGGGACGTCTTCAACTAGACCAGGTTGCTTCAACTAGACTGGCGGCAGTGACCATGGCTGTGGCAGGTGTGCCCAGGTAGAGTAGCTCCTGTGCTTAGTGATGGAGCTCGGGGAGGAGGTAAGTAGGTTGAGGGTTATCAGGGAATGCGAGAGGGAGATAGATGCCTGGAGTCGCACCCTGTCTGCCATGACAGAAACCCAGCAGGCAGACAGAGCCCCTGCTGCGGAGAGCTCCCACTCCTCTCCCTGATCAGCTGAACAGGGTGGCTTGGAGGACAGGGGCCAATGGCAAGATGTTCCTGCCCGATGCAGCAGGCGCTGCAGGCACATCTGCCCAACAACTTCCACACCTTCCCAAGTCCCACTGCACAATAGATACACTGTTCTGCAGAGGGAACGGAACAACAGCGAGGATGATAATCCTCCCAGGTTGGAGGACTTGCTGAGGCCTAGTCAGACCACACCCCGAATCAAAACTTCCTCAGTGAAAAAGAAAAGACGGGTCATTGTAATAGGGGACTCAATTCTGAGGAGGACGGAGGGCCCCATATGTAGACCGGACCCGCTATATAGGGAGGTTTGCTGCCTCCCTGGGGCTCGGGTTGGTGATGTTAAGAGGAAGCTTCTATCCCTGGTAGTGATGATGTAGTAAGAAGAACGCCAAGAGCAATGAAGAAGGATTTCAGGGCCTTGGGACAACTAGTTAAGGGATCGGGAGCCCAAGTCTTGTTTTCTTCTGTCCCTCCTGTTGCAGGGAACAATAAGGAGGTTAACTGGAAGAGCCAGCAGGTCAATGACTGGCTCCGAACTTGGTGCCACAGAAAGGGTTTTGGGTTCTTCGATCATGGCCTGATTTACAGAACACCAGGCCTACTGGCAGCAGATGGGAAAAGCCTGTCACGCAGGGGGAAAATGGTTCTTGGAAAGGAGTTAGCAGGGCTCATTGGGAGAGCTTTAAACTAGATTTGAAGGGGGATGGGCATGTAACTGGGCTCACTAGAGAGGTGCCTGGGCATAGTAGCTCAGCAACTGTGAGGCCGAGTGCTAGTATTTTTGAGAATAAGAAGGCCCACCACTCCTCAAGGGCAAAAACTACACACTCATTGGCTTTTCTGAAGTGCCTGTACACCAATGTGTGTAGCATGGGGAATAAACAGGAGGAGTTAGAGATCTGTGTGCAGTCACAGGACCATGATCTCATTGCAATTACTGAGATATGGTGGGTTAGCTCACATGACTGGAACACTGTCATGGAGGGCTGTGTTCTCTTTAGGAAAGATAGGCCAGCAAGGCGAGGCGGTGGAGTTGCTCTTTATGTGAGAGAGCAACTGGAATGTATCGAGCTTTCCCTGGGGGTGGATGAAGAGTGATTTGAGAGCTTGTGGGTAAGGATCAAGGGACAGGGTAATATGAGAGACACTGTTGTGGGTGTCTATTACAGGCCACCTGATCAGGATGGGGTAGTTGATGAGGCCTTCTACAAACAGGTGAGAATTGCCTCACAATCACAGGCCTTGATTCTCATGGGGGACTTCAACTGCCCTGATAGCTGCTGGGAAGGCCACACAGCTGGGCATGTACAGTCCAGGAGGTTCCTCCAGTGCCTTGATGATAACTTTTTGACCCAGGTGGTGGAGGAGCCCACAAGGAGAGGTGCACTACTGGACCTAGTACTGACAAACAAAGAGGGACTGG
>NW_009648369.1:7710028-7720372 GCF_000708025.1 Charadrius vociferus
ACAAAATGACAAGTAGAGTTGAAACCTTAAACTTCAGGGGGGGTAACTTTGATCGTTTCAAGGAATTGCTTGGAGAAATCCCATGGGAGAGAGCTCTAGGGTAAGGGGGCTCAAGAGAGCTGGCTGTTACTTCCTCCAAGCTCAGGATTGGTACATCCCAAATAGAAAGAAATCAGGCAAGGGAAGAAGGACACCTGCATGGCTGAGCAGGGACCTTCTGAAAAGGCTCAGGTGGAAGAAGGGAGTTTACAATAGGTGGAAGAAGGGGCTGACTGCTTGGGAGGAATACAAGAATGCTGTCAGGGTATGCAGGGAGGAAACAAGGAAAGCCAAGGCAGCCTTGGAATTGAACCTGGCAAGGGATGTCAAGGCCAACAGGAAGGGTTTCTTTAAGTATATAGGAGACAAAAGGAAAACTAGGGAAAATGTGGGCCCGTTGTTGAATGAGACAGGTGCCATGGTGACAGATGATGCAGAGAAGGCGGAGTTGCTAAATGCCTTCTTTGCTTCTGTCTTCACCGTTCGGGCTAGTCCTCAGGAGATCCAGACTTTGCAGGTAACAGAGAAAGTCTGGGCAAAGCAAGACTATCCCATGGTTGACGAGGAGCACGTTAAAGATCAGTTAGATAAATTGGATATACATAAATCCATGGGGCCTGATGGGATGCACCCTCGGGTGCTGAGGGAGCTGGGGGAAGTCATTGCTGGGCCTCTCTCCATTATCTTTGAAAGGTCCTGGAGGACAGGTGAGGTGCCTGAGGACTGGAGGATAGCCAATGTCACTCCAGTCTTCAAAAAGGGCAGGAAGGATGACCCGGGAAACTACAGGCCGGTCAGCCTCACCTCCATCCCTGGGAAGATGATGGAGCAGCTTGTTCTGGGAGTCATCTCAAAGCACCTGGATGAAAAGAAGATTATCAGAAGTAGTCAACATGGATTCACCAAGGGGAAGTCATGTCTGACTAATCTGATAGCCTTCTATGACAAAGTAACTAGATGGGTGGATGAGGGGAGGGCAGTGGATGTTGTCTACCTTGACTTTGGCAAGGCTTTCGACACTGTCTCCCACATCATCCTCACAGGAAAGCTTAGGAAGTGTGGCTTAGATGAATGGACAGTGAGGTGGATTGAGAACTGGCTTACAGATAGAGCTCAGAGGGTTGTGGTTAGTGGCGCAGAGTCTAGTTGGAGGTTAGTAACAAGTGGTGTCCCTCAGGGGTCAGTACTGGGCCCAGTTTTGTTCAACATATTCATCAATGATCTGGATGAAGGGATAGAGTGTACCATCAGCAAGTTTGCTGATGACACAAAACTGGGAGGAGTGGCTGACACGCCAGAAGGCTGTGCTGCCTTACAGCGTGACCTCGCCAGGCTGGAGAGTTGGGCAGAAAGAAACCTTATGAAGTTCAACAAGGGTAAGTGTAGGGTACTGCACCTGGGGAGGAATAACCCCATGCACCAGTACAGGTTGGGGGCTGACCTCCTGGAGAGCAGCTCTGTGGAGAGGGACCTGGGAGTCCTGGTGGACAACAGGATGACCATGAGCCAGCAATGTGCCCTGGCGGCCAAGAAGGCGAATGGCATCCTGGGGTGCATCAAGAAGAGTGTGGCCAGCAGGTCGAGGGAGGTCATCCTCCCCCTCTACTCTGCCCTGGTGAGACCGCATCTGGAGTACTGTGTCCAGTTCTGGGCTCCCCAGTTCAAGAAAGACAGGGAACTGCTGGAGAGGGTCCAGCAAAGGGCAACAAAGATGATTAGGGGACTGGAGCACCTTTCTTATGAGGAAAGGCTGAGGGACTTGGGTCTCTTTAGTCTAGAGAAAAGAAGATTGAGGGGGGATCTTATTAATACATACAAATACTTAATGGGAGGATGCCAGGGGGATGGGAGTAGTCTTTTTTCAGTGGCACCCAGTGATAGGACGAGGGGTAATGGGCATAAACTTGAACATAGGAAGTTCCATCTTAACATGAGAAGGAACTTCTTTACTTTGAGGGTAGTGGAGCACTGGAACAGGCTGCCCAGAGAGGTGGTGGAGTCTCTGACTCTGGAGACATTCAAAACCCGCCTGGACGCCGTCCCGTGCAACCTGTTGTAGGTGACCTGCTCTGGCAGGGGGATTGGACTAGATGATCTCCAGAGGTCCCTTCCAACCCTGACCATTCTGTGATTCTGTGATTCTGTGCTCAGAGCCCCATCCAACCCAACCTTGAATTTTTCCACTGATGGGGCATCTACAACCTCTCTGGGCAACCTCTTCCAGTGTCTCGCCACTGGTGAAACCTATGCATGAAGACAGTAAGACGCTCATCATTATTCTTTTAAAAGTATTGCTCTCACTTTTAGAAGTGATATATTTGATTTCCATTTTTAATAAATCCAGCTTTACTCTCCACCTACTGGTTCTTGGTATGCCTTTCTCTGTGCAATTCAGGACCCTGTCAATAACTGTATTTTGTCTCTGTGAAGACACTGAGTTACTATAATCCTGTAACCTTCCAGTCTCGTTTCCACTGGTAAACAAATAGATTGCTCTGAATTCTTCTACAGTATTTCCTACAAACCTTTAGTGCTTTTGTAGCATTTTATTTACCCCTTTCAATGTTTCTAATATTTTAGTGTCTTTTCACAAATGTGACAAGAGGAGTGCAGACCGGGTTTCAGGACTTTGGTGGCACATCCAGGGAAAAAATACATTTCTTGCATCTTGTGTACTACTGTACTGTTCAGACAGCCAAGAATCATGCTAATTCTCCCCTTTTTGCACAGTTCTTATATGCTGTTGCATATGTTTTATTATGGCCTGACATGTTATTATGGCCCTTCTTACAAGTTATAGTTTCTCAGTCTGTGAGTATGGTCTATATTTCTTGTTAACAGATGTAGGATCCAGAATTTGATTATGAAATCCTTTTTGTTTGAACCGGCTCGGTGCTCCAAGACTCATATCTCCTCATCATTTATCATTCATTCAGTCTTTTCATCTGCACATTTTACTGGCAGTGATTTTATGTTTACTTCTGGCTCATTGATTAAACATTGAACAATGTTGGAAGTTACCATGCCTATGGGATGTCAGTAGAAATTCACGTTAGAAAATGTATTTCAGCTATCATCAGCTTCCTGAGATGTCATTTGGTTTATATTCCATTTAATGTTTAGATTACTGATTTCAAATACTGCTAATCTTTATTCCAAATAATATAGGGTACTTTATTATAAATACCTTACAGGAAGCTGTTTCATCACTGTAGTTATCATTACCAAATATATTTACAATTTGAAAGAAAGGAATCAAGTTTGTTTACCAAGACCTATTTTCTGCAAAGCTATGATGATTGATTGGCACTAGCTGTAATTTAATCCTTTAATTCTTTACTAATTAAATCTCCTAGCACTTTTTTCATTATTTTGGCTAGGACTCAAACCAGGCTATGGGGCCTGCTAACTATGTTGTCTTGTTAACTTTTCTTCAACACTGAGAAACAATACTACTTTTTCAAGGCCTGGATTTTTTTTCCTTCAGGATTAAAAACTGGAAAAAAGAATAACAGTAATTGTCTCAACAAACTCCTACATCAATCTGTTACGTAAATTGTCCAGATCATACAATTTTAAATGTTTATCTTGACCGTATATAGTATAGCATCTTCCTTGCTGTCTACTTGCTTACTTACTAGTGGCCTTCAGTCTACTCCAGTGATTCTCATGTAATAGAAGAATTATAATGCTGCTTTGCAAAACACAACCCAGACCAGAAGACTTTACTGAACCCTATTGTGAACTATTCTCAGTAATAAATCTAGTGCAGTTATAAGAGTATTTTTATTATACCTATTATGACTTTATGAAACATATCTGTACATATATTTTTTACAGATTTATACATATATATGTGTATAAGAAAATGTTATGAGCCATCCCCCAAATAGCTGATTTTTTCTGGGTTTTTTTATTTTTTTTTAAATTTTCTCCAACTACTTTATTTGAGACAGTAATTTCTGTAATACATTTAGAATATGTCCTCTTTCAAAGCTCTTTTCAATTGTGAGAACCTCTAGTTCATTCTATCTCTCACTCAGAATTACTTACAATCTTATCTTAGTACTTCTCTTTAGTACTTAAATATTAATACCATGTGCACATGAAATTTTTAAAATCCATCTGCTACTTCCAAGTAGATCATGTGGAGTTTCCTCTCTTTCAGATCATCTGTAAGGTCCCTGCTGCCCTTTCTAAACTTCAGTTCTGCTTTCCTGTGGGACAGTGAAAAGTGTGTGAATGCTTAGCAAAGGTATTAGAAAGCCCTATTCAGGCTTCAGTACGGAAATAGTTCTTGACCTATTGTGAAAATGTGACCTAAAAAGAATGAACCTGAACCTGAATTGATTGGGCAAAGAGGTGATTTTCATTGAACTCCGAACCTGAATTGATTGGTCAAAGGGGCAAAGAGGTGATTTTCATTGAACTCAGGACTATAAAATAAAATTTAGCCCTTCTGAAACTTTTTTTGTTTTCTAGAAAGCTAAGATTTTAAGCACTTACTGCGATGCACTTATACTTTAGTTTCGAATGGAAGGGATTTTTAAACATCCATAAAACCCTAATCCGTCCTAAAGATGCCAGAACTTCACCCAGCTAAACAGATTTGAAACTGATATGCTTGCTAGTCTGGGTAACTTAAATAAAGCACAAATTTGATATACTTCTTTTTAGTGAATGTCTAGAAAGAACGTTTGAATCCCTTGGGCCTTTTCTTATGTAGTGAAAATGACTTGAGAGCTGATATAATGAAAACACAGTCTCTAATAAAGACAGGATCTGCCCTCTTTTCCTTAGTACTTTCAAACACAGATTGATAGAATCATTTAGGTTGGAAAAGACCTTTAAGATCATAGGGTCCAATCATTAACCTGACACTGACAAAACCACCACTAAGCACCTAAGCACCACATCTACCCATTTTTTAAATATCTCCAGGGATGGTGCTTCAACCGCTTCGCTGGGCAGCCTGTTTCAATGCTTGACAACCCCTTCTGTGAGGATTTTTTTTCCTAATATCCATCCTAAACCTCCCCTGGCCTATCTGTTTTCAGTCTTTTTTTTTTTTTTTTCCTTTTTTTAATCTTCAGAAACACCAAAATAGCAATTACTTATGTATTTAATGAACAAGAAAGCACAAGGAAAGGCTTCTCTGAAGTTGTTATATTTGCATGTTACAGGCATTACATGAACTATTTTAAACCAACTGAGTGTGTAAGAAAAGAGAAGTTCCATTCTGATATGTAAAATTAGAGAACCCCTTTGGTCTTCACTGTGGAATTCTCACAGAGACTGAGCTTTGCACAAATATGTACAAAATAGCTGAATAAATATATGACACAAAGATAAAAGGAAGATCCTGACTTTGATGAAGCAGTAGTAAAGCTGATATCAGTTTAGGGGAACAAACTTTTAGCCTGACCCCCTCGTAAGGCTACATCTGCACAAGCAGATGAAGCGGAGAAGGAATCGTTTCTCGGTTCTATGTCTAAACTGACATAGCTCTGCTCATGCTTACAGCCTAAACATGCTTCTTCACCATACCAAATGCTGACACATCCAAAGTACCTACTGGGAACAATTCCTGACTAATGCTGTGTGGTTTCTGTTCAGGGAAGTGTTGGCATGTGTTAAAGCAGTGACTAAAAGCATGTTAAGAATTTAGCTGTATGGGCAGCGTGAGCCAGTGCTCAAGCAGTATGGTAAGCATAGCCTAAGTGTCTGTTTTATTTCAGTAGCAGGTAAGTCAAATTCCAGCATGAGAATTCATAAGTTGAATTCAGAGATTGTGTTGTTTCAAAAGTTATGCTATTTCATGAGCCTTAAAATGAATAAAGAAACCTTACGAAGAACCAATGATGACCCCGGATTTGCAGGTAGTTTTGACCAGGAAAGAATCTCATAGAGCAAATTATTCTAACCTAGTTTAGATAACATATCATCTATATCTGACCTACTTATCTTTAGTAAAAATACGAAGAAACAAACACTTTTACAGAGCAGTTTTTCTGGTCCATTTTAGACATCTATATAAGTATGAGATCAACTTTAGGAAGTGCCTATTTCTTTCTGAGGTAATGGAAAACTCAGATGACTATCTAAAATGTAGACATTTACATTTTGTCAGATGAAATCCATTCAAAGTGACCTGATTTTATGTATTTTCCTCTAGTGTGAGTCCTACTTCAGTATAAACAATACTGGAGATAATAAAAAATGCTACTGTTCACCTGTGTCACCTGTATCAGATCTTTTACTAATGTATAAATAACAAAATTTTCCTTTATTGAAAAAGTATGGTTTAAACAAAGGATTAAATATCATGGTCTGAGACAGAATCAGTGGCCTGGAGCTAGTCCCTCAATGAAGTCTTGGAGCCTCCTTTTCAACTTTTCTTAAGAACACGCAAAACTAAAGGAAATCGTTACCCGCCTGGATGCTGTCCTGTGCAACCTGTTGAAGGTGACCCTGCTCTGGTAGGGGGGGTTGGACTAGATGATCTCCAGAGGTCCCTTCCAACCCTGACCATTCTGTGATTCTGTGATTATAAACATTTCTCCAATCAACCAGTCACGTGCTAACTGGGTGTAAAATCCATTTCAAGAGGAACAATATCTAATGCAGCTTTCGTAGAATAGATGCAACATAATGTCCCATTTTAGCACAACGAGCAGTACTACCTTGGACTTCTACCTTGTGTGAGTGGCTCTCAGGGGAACTGAATATTGACCTCATGTTTATCAAGGAATTAATGCTGTCTTCAAGCAGGAATCCAACAGGATGCCCACAAGAAATGTTTGTGTAGGTGAAAAAACAAAATAGTTTTCTTTACGGCATATTGGAGCTATTTTTTTTCATTGCTGACTTCTAAAATCATGGTAAGAAGAAAAAGTGTACCTCAGACATTTATTCAGCTGTCTAAAATTTGCTGTATAATTTTCTGGTGGGCATTAGAGAAATACAGATCTTTGAGAAGAGTTTAAATGAAGAGAGACAGTAGAGATTAAAGGCCAACATAAGGATTGTATTCAGTATGTAAGGGATGACATCAAAGTAAAAAGGTAGGTATTGGGTGATAATGGATTATGAGCTGAGAATATTGGTGGATTAGATAGTCATAAAAATAGAAATGAAGAAAATGCTATGAGAGAATTGGAGTTGTGCGGAACCAAGGAGGAGGATGGGAAGATTACTGTGGCTGTTAGATGTCTTGAACTGTGGGACTGGACCAGATGATCTCAAGAGGTCCCTTCCAACACGAAGGATTCTGTTTCTGTGTTTCCTCATTCTCCATTTTTTTTGGGTAGGTCTAATGGCAATAAAGATTTAGAAAGTATATATATACTGTAAAGTTATTAAAATATTCTTGAACTAAAGGAAATCTTTTAACATGAACTCTTTTTACTTAATTGGATGTCTGCTTCTTAATGAAATATTGTCAAACACACCAACTGCATGCTTGAATGCTGATAGCAACTAATATGTTCCCTTGGTATGTTGTAAAATTATGAGAAAGTTCTACTTAGAAGAAGAATCTCTTCTGTTCCATCCTGCAAAAGAAAGAGCTGATGATAACTGCTGTTGCTGCGGGTCGGTGCCTGTAAGGTTTGAACAAGCCTTTTGACATTAACACTTTCATCAGTGATCTAAGTACTTTTGCCCTATTGCAGCAGCATATTTTTGAATCCATCACGTAAAGCACATGTTACCTCTGGTCTCTATCTACTTGACATTCTAAAGGAAGATTTTATTTTAAAGTATATTTCTATCATATTGCCCTGTATAACCTCGTATTCAACGAAGAGAATGCAAATTTAACAAATGGATTTTGGCAGTGCTTGTAGACATATGATTCAAGTATATTAAATTACTTGTGGGTAATTTGAGAACTTTGGATAGTGTAATACAGTATATGAATATGATTAGTTTAACCTGGAGAACCCCATTAATAATACACAGTAAGTGCTTCTCCTGCTTCTATGACTTCATGGCATGTTTGAGAGGTTTGTTAATGTTGCTCTAATTGTCACTTCAAATATGGTTAACTTTCTCAATGTTCTAAGCTAATATAAAAAAGAATTTTTCTTATCCTATGAAATAACAATTCTGAAAGATACATGTGTTTTAGTAATTCTATTGTACATCCGTCAAAGTTCATGAATAAGTGTGGACATTAAGACCCAACTAAATATTTCAAAACTCAGATTATTTTAAATATATTCAGATTCATTGCACAGAAGTAAGTTTCTCTGAAGTGTCTTACCCAGCAGTTATCTTCTAACTCTTCTACAAATGATATTTGAAAAATCCTTCCTTCTATGCCAAATTAATCAAGCTTAAAAAATATGCTCTTTAAGAAGCTTGAAACTTATTGACATATGCCGTGCCTTCTAAATATTTGTGACTTTCAGCAGGACTATGAATCAAATATTCTAGCACAAAAAGTGATGACAAAACTACATAAAGGAACTTCAGGAACTTGCTGTAGTAATTTGAGAAAAATCAGTTCCGTTGTTCTAAGCAGAGTTTGACATTTCAGCAGAAATTATCTTTTTCGTTCTTTGAATTGGCTTCAATGGAAGTTTCCGTATAGTCATGGATTTTAAGATAAGAAGTAACCACTATAGCAATGTAGCCTGTCTGAACTCGGACAGAATTCAGGTTATAACATTTCAACAAGTACTTCCTGAAGTTCAGGGAATTACTTTCCTCTGTTCCAGACGAGAATATCACCAAGACTTGTGCTTACGTCTGACCTGACTCTAGGTTTGTAATGTTGTTTGGTTTTTTAAATCACATTATTATGAGGTAAAATATGCTTAAGTTGAATTAGAATAAATTAACAAAATCAAAATATTGTATTTTTGCTTTAAAATGTTGAGAAATTTTGAAGTAGAAATTGAAGAATGGAACCAGTGTAAGTAATTATATTTGATAGCATACTTACATAACATATACTCAAGTGGACTCTGGACGGTCTGTGACTCTTCATGATGAAGTAAATATTATGAACTCACAACAGAGGGCCAAGCGTGATCAAAAAGCATGACATAGTCATGCAAATGGGAGACTGGATGGAAAAGGCGAAGAATAAGTCTGAACAGAGCTGGATGTGTCTGAGTAAAAGGAAAATCAGGTAAGAAATCTCCTCAAGCAAGAAAGTGAAGAATTCAAGATATTTTTTTTTCCCACAGAGACTGGCCAATGGTTTCAGCCATCAGAAGGAAGACATTAGGAGTAAAGGAAGGTTATCAAGCAACAGGTTGTCAGTAAAGATATGAATATTTCAAAACTCATCTCACTGGGTGCTTAGATCACAGAATCACCCAATTAGTAGGTTGGAAAGGACTTTCTGAGATCAACTAGTCCAAACCTGCTGCTTAAAGCAGGGGCAGCTAGAGCAGGTTGCCCAGGACCAAATCTAGTCATATTTTTAATTTTTTCAGAAATGGAGACTCCACAGCTTCCCTGGTCGACCTGTTCCAGTGGTTGACCACCGTTACAGTAAAAAAGTTTTCTCCTGTGTTTGGGTGGAATTTCATGTTAATTTGTGCCCAGTGCCTCTTGTCCTATCACTGAGCACCACTGAAAAATGACTGGCTCTATCTTCTTCATCTCTTCCCATCAGGTATTTATACACAATGATGAGATCCCCCTTGAGCCATCTTTTCACCAGCCCTTTCAGCCACTCGTCTTATAAGAGATGCTTCAGTTCAAAATAATTTTTGTGGCCCTTCACTGGACTTGCTCCAGTAAGTCCATATCTTTCTTATATTGGGAAGATCAGAACTGGACCCAGCAGTCCAGATGTGGCCTCAACAGCACTGAGTAGACGGGAAGGATCACCTTCCTTGACCTGCTGGAAATGCTCTTCCTGATGCAGCTCAGGACATTGCTGGCCTTAAATGCCACAATGGTACATTGCTGGTTTATGGTCACCTTGATACAATGCTACATTACTTAGCACTAGTAAGGGATAAAGATTGTCTGATGTAACGCTTGGTTGAATGGTTGCCCAAGTCACAATTTTGTAAATTTTTCAGTTTGACCTTAAAATAGAGGACAACCTTACAAAAGGCTGAAATATTAATGATTTGTCTTAACTAATTTGGAACAAGCAGATCTTTCCACAGTAAGTATGATATAGCAAGAACTTGCCAGGAACAACGTAGGATTTATTTGCCCCCAAACATAACATCAAATATTCAGATTTCTGGATGTAATGGGAGTATTTCAGACATGCTCACAAATGGTTTCTAACCGTGCGATCTGTTACAGGGAGGAATTAGAATGAAGTAACTG
>NW_009648369.1:7720718-7745171 GCF_000708025.1 Charadrius vociferus
GGTGGGGGGGGTGGTGGTTCTGGTTCGTTTGTAGGAGCGCTCCTCTGCTCCAGGGAAAAAAAGTCTCTCTCCAAGGAAAAAAGAGGAAGTCCCTGCAGGGCCACTTATTTCCCCCTTTTATGTTCGTGGTATCAGTACGACCCTCCCTGCCTCGCTGTTACGATGCTCAGGCTTCTCTCCCCGCCCCAGGTGACATGTAGCATGATTTGGGTGGAGAGATGAGTCCTATAGTCATGCATGTTTAGCATGATCTTGATAATCTTCATTAGCATATGCAGGGGTGTGAACTTTAATATGCATTTCATGGATAATGAGGCAAAGGTCATTATCAGACACAGTGGCCATGAAAACAAAGAAACTAACAAGCTTCACAAGTTGAGCAGAAAGCCTTGTCTTCACAAGACTTCCTTCCCTTCTCCTGGGTCACACAAGAGATAAGTAGGTGTTAGCTTTGTCAATTCTTTGAGCACAAGACCTACATTGTCCAGACCCCACGTTATCCACCCTTTGGCTACAGCTGTATCAAAGTCCTTGCAAGTGTTTGAGACATTCCTCAGTGAGGCTCACAGGGCCTCCCCTGTCTTTTGTCTCTCACCACTTGTTTCAGTCCATCGTCTCTTACAGATAGACTGGCATCTCTTGTAGTCCCAGTGCAGCAGCACAGCAGCTTTTCTCAGTCTCTGGGAGACACCAAACTGTATATGCTCTCGGCACAGCATCAGGAGTGTTTGTAAGAAGGACAGCTGACAGCAGGGGAAGGCATTGCAAGCTTCTTCCCATGGCAGCTAAGGTGGTCTCTGCTATTTTTATCTTGTCGTACAGAGATATGGTGCGTATTGCAGAGACCAGACATTCTAGTACTGGTACCCATGGTATGAGTCCTGGGTCTCAAGTAGTGTTGGCCTTGCCAGGTGTAAGATTCAGAAAGCATGCTATCTGCAAACAGTACAAGTGGCATAAGTGTGAGATTGTAGGGCTTATTCCTTTATGCACACTGGCACTGGATCTACTTCCATCCCTGGTTTGTCTTTCAACAGAAAAAGATAAAATAGAATTCTTAGCTTGTTTTTCTGGCTTTACTGATTTAGGAGGCACTTCTGGATAGAAAGTGTGTCATTCTGCAAATGCTGTGTTGCCCTGCATAAATGTTTAATATTATTATTTATTATAATTACTAGACCATCAGGCATAAGAAAGAGTAATGGGAATATAAAGGCAGCCAATATTAGACAAAAGGCACATATTCAGAAAATAAAGAGTAATGAAAAACCTGAACTTCCAAAATTATTCCCTTGAAATCTTGGCTTCAGTGCTTGATGCCTTTCTGGGAAATGTCGTAGTGCCAAAGGAGCTACATGTCTCAAAATCAGAATAATTGGAATAAGCTATATGTACTACATAAAAGAGGATATCAAGTTATTTGATCTAATAATAGGTTTTGTTCATAAAATCTATTAACTTTTTTTCATGATTCAAACAACTTAAACATCATGGGGAAAAAAGAAAATATAAATGAAGTGAAAATAAAAACAGTATTAAAGATTACTGACACAGTACTAGGGATAAATTAGAAAAATAGCTAAAATGAAGTGCTAAATCTGCTTTTTCAGATTTCATTAGTTCAGTTAATTAGGGGCGAAAACTGACTAGTTTTAACCTAGGTAGAATACTGAATGGCTAAAAGCATGGAGCTTTTTTTTTCATGCTTATCATAGCAAATATCTTGGGAATGTTCCTAAAAATGCTCAAACATTTGCATGGCTATGCAGCTAAACACTGATGCAAAAGGAGAAATGTAAGGCAAAAAGTATATCTTAAAAATTCTAAAGGTTCTGAGCAAAACACTGTGAAGTAAAGATACAAAGAATGACAAAAGACCATCACCCTCCATCCAACCTTGTAGAAATATGGAGGAGAGGTAAGACCCCATGGAAAACTAAACAAAACAAAAACAAACAAACAAAAATCACAATGGCCTTACAAAGCCAGACTGATGGTCCATCTACCTCAATATTCTACAGTGATTAGTGATGTATTCAAATAGACAAGATCAAGAGTAAGAGTGAAATGCTACTTTCCTCTCCCAATTTCCACAAATTTATGTTTCAGGGACTTTCTAAGCCAGAGGGCATGTTTTATATTAACAGTCCTGAGCAAAGTTTTAGTTTTTTTTAATTTATCCAGCTGTTTTTTGAGCTCACATATACAACGTTCTCATCAGTTATCTTTAATTATATTCTGATTGGGCCATAAAGAATGCAGTTATTACAGAAGGCAATGGTATGTTTCTTATACACAATCCCATGAAGATTAAGAACGACTATGTATGCTTGGTATACCATCAACATGTTGTCCTTATTTTTGCAATCTTAAGCCCATTTCCTAGTTAAGAATGTGTAGAGCTTGCAAGCAGAGCACAGTTATCATGGACATACAGCCCAGTTATCCTATTACAGATCTATTCTTCTTACTAGCAAAGTTTGATATTAGACGGATGGGTAGCTGGAAAACTGGACCTCAGGGTTCACGTGGTTGTGATTAGTGATATGAAGTCTAACTGGCAACTTTTAGCTGCTCACTAGTGGTGTTCCTCAGGGGTTGACAATGGAACCAAGAAGGTTTAAGACTTTAATAATGGCCTGGATAATGAAAACAAATGCATTATTATCATGTTCATAGATGACACTACTTTGGTGAAGGAGGCCAAACTGGAAAGCACATCAGTAGTATCTTGACAGACTGGAGAAATGGGCGGACAGGAGCTTTATGAAGTTCAGTAAAGGCAAATGGAAAGCCCTGCACCTGGGATGGGATAACCCCACACAGAGGTTGGGGGCCAGCTGGACAGAAAACAGCCCTGCAGAACAGGACCTGGAAGTTTTAAGAGACTACAGGTTGGACACGAGGCAGCAACTCACCCTTCTAGCAAAGGCAGTCAACCAAACCCTCTGCAGTATTAGCAAGAGCCAGCAGGTCTGGGGCAATGACCCTTCTCCCTGCTCCCTGCTGGAGTGGTGGAAAGTGCCCTGGCTCTGAGGCCTTGCCCTGCTGCCCTGGGCAGCCCCTATGGATCCTAGCTCCTCGGCCCAGCTCCCAGCTCTCCTGTGTGACACCCTGACAAACCTGATCAAAATACAGCCA
The DNA here is from genome assembly GCF_000708025.1 of Charadrius vociferus. NCBI lineage: Eukaryota > Metazoa > Chordata > Aves > Charadriiformes > Charadriidae > Charadrius > Charadrius vociferus. Next base: position 7,723,860 of record NW_009648369.1, read on the forward strand.
AAATAATAAGCACGATTCTTTCTGCTCTTCTTGTTCATAAATGTAATTGCAATAACATCCCATGCAATTGCATCCCATTTAGATCAGCTGGAGCTCAGAATTTCAGCTGTTTTGGCTGAGTTAACAACCCACTTGCTTTTATCCTCCTTTCTCAATTTTTCCCTTCATAGTTTTTGCTCTGTATTGTTTACAAGTCCAAACTAAATTGATTAAGCAAGTGTTAAATGGTTCACTGTAATACATTACATTGAAAATCCACAATACATTGTCTAGATGCAAAGCTTATTTGTAAAAATAAGTTCTATGTTTATGCTAATTAAAGCCTTGTATCTAATTTCCTGTTCTGAAAATTTACTCCCTTTTTGTTAAAATGTGAACTAGCTGTCCAGCTGAGACATACACAAGAATCAGCTGCCAAACACAATGGATTCTCAGTAAAAAGCCCAGGCTGGACAAAAAGTTACTTTATTGCCTAAAATTTAATTTGATTACATTAAAAATACTTTACTATTTCTTTTATCTTCAAGTTGTTTTCCCAGCATTACTTAATTAAGTCTATGCGATGTATAAGTTTTGCTACAACTCCTTTATACAGAAAGTGAAACTGAGACAGAGTCACTTAAATGGGCAAGTGCCCAAAGACAGTGGCAAAATAGGGATTAGAACTCATAATTCCTGAGTTATCACAATATTTGTCAAACTTGCAAATTAAATTTGCTGAGTGTCAGTCAAGTGCAATGCCCTCAAGTCACTGCTGGTGATGATTTCAATGTTAAGGAAAAAATGGGATGTATGGCTATAGTAAATTTGTTCAGAATTCAGCTGTTTTAAATAGTGTTGCTCACATTAGTCATGAAGATAAGGATCTGAAACTCAAAACATTATTTAAAGTTTATCAAATGACTTATGATAAGGTCTAGTGATGTGCGTCAGGCATTTGGAGAACTCCAGCTCTGGGGCCCCCAACATAAGAAACTGGGCAACCTGGTCTAGTGGAAAGTGTCCCTGCCCATGACAGGGGGGTTGGAACTACATGATCTTTAAGGTCCCTTCCAACCCAAACCATCTATGATTCTATGAAATGTGAACCAGACAATTATTGAGCTAGACTGTAATGTTATGATTGCCATTTTGTAATTGAAACATCAAATATATGATGCAAATAAAGGTCTAACATAACTTTCACTGAAATCAAAGTATTGCATCTATTAGCCTGGAGAAGAGAAGGCTGAGGGAAGACCTTATTATTTCTTACAAATATCTAAAGGGTGGGTTGAAGGAGGATGGAGCCAAACTCTTCTCAGTGGTTCCCAGTGACAGGACGAGGGGCAATGGGCACAAGTTGGAACATAGGAAGTTCCAGTGCAACACATGGAAAAACTTCTTTACAGTGCGAATGACAGAGCAGTGGCACAGGCTGCCCAGGGAGGTTGTGGAGCCCTCCTTTTTTTTTTTTTTTTCTCAAAGCACACCTGGATGCAGTCCTGAGTAATGTGCTCCAGGCAATCCTGCTTTAGCAGGGGAGTGGGACTAGATGATCTCTAGAGGTCCCTTCCAACTCTGAAAATTCTGTGATTCTGTTTTTCATGGATTCTGTTGCCATTAATGATCTTTGTTGGCATTCTACCTTGCCATTGTTGAACTATAGAGATTCAAGGCCATTAAAATGTTCACTCAAAAGAGAAAGGTGATATAAGCATAAATGTTTCTGAAGGATACATTAAATCGATTCTCAGAGAACAGAAAGTCATTCCTAGGGCAAACACCACGTTTCTACCCACCCCCATCCCCCTTTGGTGAAATCTATAGGCTTTGCCACTAACAAAATCACAAACTCAAAACTAACTCTAAACTTGATCTTACATTATGGGAATAAGCAGAAATTTCAATTCATCCAAACAGTCTTGAGCCTTGAATTATCCTGTGCATATATTATTCTTCATTTGTAAAATGTAAATACTAAATCAAAGACTGTCAAACTTTCTCTAACTTAGGACTTTTTGATTATTATTTAGAAAGCCTTAGTTTTATAGAACTAAGTCCAACTGCAAATATTTTTCAAATAGTTCCAAGGATAGATCCCTTTCTAAAGTCAACAACAGTTGTAAGGTATACTGTGAAAATTTCAGAACAATATTCAGCAAATAAATAGTGAAAAACAAAGGACAGCATTTTGTAGAAATAAAAACAAATCCATAGTTTAAATTTCACTTTAACTTTATAAGCTTTAAATTATTTTTTAAATTACTTTGTAAATAATTTTCAGATATTTTCACTTAGCAGCCTATATTTGATTTTCTGTAGATAACGCTATAACTGGTATTTTGTCTAATAAATCTTTTTACTTTTCTTTTTAATTGCTGATTTCTTACGTTAACTCATTACTTTTTTTTTTTTTTTTTTTCAACAGAACTGTACTAGTTTCATCAAAGCTTTCATTAGGTAGTTCCTGGTCAATATAAACAAAGTCAAGAATCTTTAGCCATCTGAAGGGAGTTTCAGTGTGTCCCTACTTGTATCACTGAACACAGCTGAAGCTATTTATTGAGATGAGGTATTGAGAGTTGCACAAATATCACTAACTACAGGCAAGTTTTTGAACTTGGGTTTTCCATATCTCAGGTCCTAGCAACTTCTCTATTAGCTATCCTGTCAAGGTTTTTTTTTGTGTTTTTTTTTTTTTTTAAACTAAATGGAACATCTGTTGTGATGGCAAATGAAATTGTTTTTAGTTGTTTATTTAGTCAGCTGTAGCATTTCATTAATCTCAACGTCTTTACAAGTAATCTACAGAAGACATGCAGGACATTTTTGTGAAAAAAATGAAATAGAAACCAATATTTATTTTTCTAATTAAAGTTTCAGTTTAGAGAAAAGATCACTATTCAGTCAAAACTTGTATTTATGTGAAAAATGCTGACTGCTTTTAAACCATATCAAAATCTTGATTTCTTTTGAAAATACAGCTAATTACATAGGTGAAAATTTAAATAGTGTGAAAATGTGGATGCAGAAGTAGTGGGTTTACTGTCACAAATAATTTAACATTATCTCTGACCTGTTGCTCATTTAACCCTGTTCAATATAATTTGTGAATTTTAGATAAGAAAATCATCATATGTCATCAAAGTATCTAACGCAGATCCCTCTGGGATTTCTTCCTCCACTAAGGAAACTGATCATTTATTTATTCCCACACTTCATTTCTGAATGAGTTACCAGTGCACAAGAGGAGCTTCCTGCTTATCTCATGGCACTTTTTTGTTTCTCTAAAAGCTTTTGGCGAGCAGCTTTGCTGAATATCTGTCAGGGACCCAAGTAAAATGCTGTCTTTGTAGCTGTCTCTGTAATCAAAAGAATTGCTGAGACTTGCCCATTATATAATATTTATCCATTGATTCGCTCATTCTATTTTTATTATACTTATTTACATTTACCTGTCACATATAAAAGATTAACTTATCGATCTATAGGTCCCTGGATCCTCCTTGAATCCTGTTTAAAAAATAATGTGAAATAAAAGCGTTAGATAGTAGGCTAAGCATTAACAGGCTCACCATCCCCAGTAAATCCATGGTAAAGCGTTGTGGTTGAGTGGCAGTTGTCTGTCAGGGGAGAAGTCTTGACCTTTGTTGCTCCCTGGAGTGGGATAATTCTTAAGTTGCTGTCTACCAAGTTCCCCCTTTTTCCTCTTATGCTTTTATAGCTTGTCATGTCAATGTTTTTCCTCTTAAAAACTTGAGCTACTAGCTACCCTGGCTGCAGCTTTTAACTCTAACCACAGTCTTATCCTCCTTTCCTTCCATGGTCCTAATCTATATGCCTAATAGATGAATTTTACCACTTTCTCAGAAGTCAGAACCAAAATTAGGCAGTGATGCTTATCAGAATTAGGCCTTGGATTACAAACAGCTGAGGAGGCAGCTGGGGGAAGAGTCACACAAGGGAAGGAACGATAGTGCATACAGCAGAGGAACAGGCAGCTGTGGAGTGGAACAGGGACATTGAAGCAGGGAGGTCACATCTGGCATTGCTACTTACATCTCCTTTTTTGATGTTCAAACATGAATCTCTTTTTTCTTCCTTTGTCTCATATGGGGAATCTCTAGTCTCCAAACCTTTTCATTGCAGACAGCCAGAAAAGCTACTTCTCGCTTTGACAACCCTCTTCAGAATACTAAATGCATGGTCAAAGTGTTATTTCAAATTGAACACCTCTCCACCAATCCCATTCTAATGGATGGGGGTTGTCAGAGTCTTCATCAGTAAAGCCCCGTAAAACAGACTTGCCCAGAAATGGCTTCATAATATCAGACAGAATCTATGCACTGGATGGAAATGGATGCACAGATCACCACACCCTGTCTCTAAACAAGGGGGAACAAAAAAAACCCCAAAACAAATGTAAAGAGGTGTCAACTCAATATTGAGAGTAAGATATTAAAATAATCAGAAGTTTGTTATTAGTAGGAAAGTCCCACCGGCTCTACATTTAATTCAGCTGTTACAATTGATAGCAGTAAATAGCTTGTTCAGTACATGTAATCTCTTGTGTGATGTAAATAATAATAATTTACTAGAAAAGGTGTACTTTAAATATAAACACAAATAAAATAATTATGCTAACTGGAACTTTTAATTATGCTATTCTATTGTTACAAATGTGACCTTGAGTCCTAATTCTAAAAATGAGAGTGTTTTCTCAGAATACCAAATACAGGAATATTTGCTCTGGGGCTTTACTGCTTCACTACTGATGAGAGACCTGGTGATCTCATCCTATTCATACAATATTTGGGTAACCTGATGTTATGTATCTGGGCAAACAGCTCTAGATATCAAGACATAGAGAAATAGGTGCAACAATATCTCACTATTTTTAAGACTATGACCTTGAACTTCATACTCCACATGCATAGCAGGAAGGCAAAATTTGAAATTTCAGAGCAAGAAAAAAAACAGTGTGCCTTTTAAGTTCAAGGGGAAAGGACTTCCAGTATTTTTTTCTGCACTCAAGCAATGTATCAGATGTATGTGATCAATTCACTGTAACAGCAGAAACAGTGTACTAAAATGCAGAACCTTTCCTAGCCAATCCACGAAAGGTCCTCAAATAAAATAATCTGTCTAAAGTGCTTAAAATGAAAATATTATACTTGTATTCCTAGTATTACACTAAAGCAAACACACTTCTCCTTTGCTACAAAAATAAATATATTTCTAGAAGATGAGAAAAGAATTAAATTTATGTGTTCTGAATGTGCCTTGGTGAATATCCAAAAGACATATAATGCATGACTTACAGTCTTATGAAAATGGAGATAGTCAAAAGTTTTTTCTTTTCTTCCTGAAGTCTAAGTGATCCATATTTGGGACAGTCAATGTACTTAAAGAATATACAGGGAGAGACTAAGACATGACTGAATTTCAGCCATCTTGTGGGTGAAGTCCTGCTGCTGTTTGACAGAGCGTTAGCATCACCACACATAAGAAAAATACTCTTATTTATCTGAAATTACAGCGGGGGCTTAGCTTGTCATACTCACAATGTAGATCAAAAGTAATGAGTAACACCTCTACTTAAAAGGCAATGGTAATGTATATAGTGTCTATCCCTCTTCGAGGCTCAGTATCCTACCTCCTGTCAAAGATGGCTCCATGATCTACAATACTAATTCAGTTCAAACATTGAGGAAAGTTTCCAACAAATTATCTACATCTTGCGAAGAGATATGATTATTTTTAAGAAAATAATAAATTAAGTAAAAGCACATTTTTGACTATTGTTAAGGCCAACTGTATCCTGGTCCGCATCAAAAGATGCACGGCCAGCACGTCAAGGGAGGTGATTCTGCCTCTCTACTCGAGACCCCACCTGGAATACTGCGTCCAGCTCTGGAGACCCCAAAATAAGAAGGACATGGACCTGTTGGAGCAAATTCAGAGAAGGGCCACAAAGATGATGAGAGGGCTGGAGCACCTCTGCTATGAAGACAGGCTGAGAGAGTTGAGGTTGTACAGCCTGGAGAAGAGAAGGCTCCAGGGACACCTTATTGCAGTGTTCCAGTACCTAAAGGGAGACTACAGGAAAGCTGGGGAAGGACTCTTTACAAAAGCATGTAGTGAGAGGATGAGGGGGAATGGCTTCAAACTGGAAGAGGGTAAATTTATGTTAGATACTAGGAAGAAATTCTTTATTGGTGAGGGTGGTGAGACACTGGAACAGGTTGCCCAGAGAAGTTGCGGAGGCCTCATCCTTGGAAATGTTCAAAGCCAGCTTGGATGGGGCTTTGAGCAACATGGTCTAGTGGGAAGTGTCCCTGCCCATGGCAGGGGGAGGTAGGAACTAGACGATCTTTAAGGTCCTTTCCAACCTAAACCTTTCTGTGATTCTATGATCAATAAATTCTGATCAAATAAGCACACAATTCTGTATAAAACAATATTTTTTACGATCAGATACATAGACATTGGTGAAGCCGTTTAAACAGGCAATCTTTCCTCTTCCCACATGGAGAAAGATCCCACCAAAACTTTGAGAAGTAGTTCCATGTACAGGGATTTTTAGGATGGGACTTTCCTGACAAAGCAAGACAGGGTGGTTAGGAATTACATGTTTATATTTTTGTATTGCAGAAACTTTCATTAACATAACTTATGCTAATAATTTATATTATTTATCCAATGTTTAGCACATTAATATCTCAAAATAATATTTTTCATTATATAAATGTTCATATATAAATACAGAAATACTTTTTTAAGAATGCTGTGGTGTTTTTTAGTTTGATTCATGAGGGAAACAAACCAACAAATGAACTATTTTTTCAAGGGGTTTTCTCAGGTTAAGATCTATGCATTTCTCTTTAAAACAAAACAATCCTAAAAAAAGTTATATCTAGCAAAGAAAGCTTGGAAGGGTACCTTATTGTAAAAAAATAATGAAAAAAAAGGCAGTCATTTATATGTCTCAAATTTATTTTAGATTAAGAAAATGTAATAAAAATCCATTTTAATATTTTAACACAGATACGGATGTTTTTATGGAGAATGAAGGAAAAACTGTGCTCATTTCTGTTAATGAGACAGATCTGTTAAATCACAGTGCTGTAGCAAGTCTATGTATTCAGACAATGGTGGTGAATTAGCTCCCTTGAAATAAAAAGCATACAAGTCCTCAAGGAAGACAGAGCAATTTAATGCTGTATAGGATTAGCTTTCTGAGAGCACACTGGAGGTCCTGAGGGTCTTATAGCTCACTTATTCCAAACTTTTAATATCCTCATTTAAATTTCCTCAGACTTAATAATAGGCCCTAAAGTCAGAATTTGCTATTTAGGGAAAATATAAATACAACAATTATCAGCTCAGTGCTACCCTCAAAGACAATGAACATACATACAATCATCCTGCTGGGTCCACTAGGAATTAGCAGGAGGAGTTTCTGCACATCCTTGTACTGTTCTATAGATAGATAGATGTTGTTATGTATGAAGAAACTGTCCAGATGAGTATCCTCTTCAGGTCAGGTACTGCTCCAATACAACTGCATCTTTTAGAAACTGAAAGTGACTCCCATCCAGGCAGCATTAAGCACAGTTATAGGAATGACACCCATTTGAATGGGTGTCCCCTCCTCTCCTCTCCTCTCCTCTCCTCTCCTCTCCTCTCCTCTCCTCTCCTCTCCTCTCCTCTCCTCTCCTCTCCTCTCCTCTCCTCTCCTTTCTCTCTACCCTTTTGGGAGGGAAGAAGGAGAACTGAGTGAGTGGCTGTGTGGTCCTAGCTGCTGGCTGGGGTTAAACCACTGCACAACCTAACATAACTTCCATAGTCTTTATGATAAAGACTACAACTTTTGTGTTGCTTAGTTTAGGAGATGAGATGTTCTGGTAATTCATCTGACTGAGCTTAGGCATTTAGTATCACACACGATGCACTAGAGTATCCCTACTAACTTCCACTTGCTGCTCATGACAAGCATTGATCTCATATAGTCCCATGTCATATCTACCAGCCCCATGTAACATCTGCCAGTTCCATACAATGTTTCACGTGCTGCATGACATCTCATATTGCATAAAATATCTACAGGCAAGCTGTAAAATCCACTTCAGGCTTCTATTTTATGATAAGTTGAAATGCTCTTAAGTCTGCATGGACTTTATTCACTGGCTCTCCATGGGCTATTATCTGAGTTCAGATACTTAGAGACAACTATATGTAGATAAAAATGTCTTCTTATCTGTTGTGGTTTAGGCCAAATCAGCTACTGGGGATGTGGTGGACCCCAAATGGGATCGACACATGTTCCTCTCTACCCCTTTTCAAAGAGAGAGGCAGAGGAGGGAAAAAGAAACTTATGAGTCTGAAGTTCAACCTCAATCTTTAACAGTGCCTAGCTGTAAACTTTATTTATCAAAGTCAATGTCTTTTGCTAGCCTTCTGAATTTTTCAGATGAAAAATGTGACCCCCAAAAGTTTACAATATTAACAAATTGTTCCATAAATGTGGTGGTTTGTGGTTTTTTTTTGTTTTTTTTTGGTTTTTTTTTGTGTGGTGTTAAAAATAATGTGTACTGCAACCTTTATCTGTACATTAACACTACTCAAACACCTTTCTCAAATTAATATTAAGAGTGATTTCTCAATATAATATTGTCCCTTGACGTTACAAGAAAGGTAACTAATACAAAAACCTAGAAGAGAGAATTTGTATCCACTGAGGAACTAGTTACCTGGGAATATCTGACCTACTCAAAAACTTCAGAAGAGCCACCTTTCCCATGATTATTAGGAAGAAAAGAGAATAATATTGTAATGAGTAATTAAGTTTAAAAATGAGCTTTAAAAAATTCAGAACTACTCAATGTCTAAATGAGAGCATTTTTGAGACCTTAATGACTTTTATATATAAACTATGATTCTTTTGACTTTTTTGAAACAGAATTTTGAATCTTATTAAATCTTGATGGAAATGAAAACATACCTCAGAAAACAGACTTATTAAGGAAGGAGTTATGTTCAGTATCAGACAAATGTGCAAAAGATGTGGTAGAGAACAAAGCTTTAGTTTGATGATAAGGGTACTGGATATACACACAAGAGATTATTAATTTGTGGAAAATTGAGATTATAAACAGCATATGTACACAACAGTGTCACAAGTAAGAACCAATGGACTGGCAAGAAGGTAGAGGGGTTCATTTTGTGAGTGTGCCCTATAGACATGCTGCCTTGCATCTCACATTGATTGCATTGTATTCAGCTGCTCTTGCTTGCCCGGTGGGATTTGGTATGAAGACATTTTATATCACCATTTGGAGAGTGTTCCTTGGCTGCTTTGATTCTCAGATCAACTCCTACGTGGGACTAATCCACAGCTGCATTGCAGCACAGTAATTGCAATATGACGTTTTTATCTTCTGCCTTGGGCAACCATGTCAGCAGCAGTAGCAACAAGCAGCATCTACCAGTGGCACTGCTGTAAGAAGAATTTCTGCACTATGCCCGAACCTATCTGTTCAGAGCCAGGGGCACAGATGCAGATTAATTTACTTTAGTCCAAACTGGCTGGCCTCTACCTGTTAAAAAGAAGAAGAAAAGAAAAGTGAAAATCAAACTGAACTACTACACTTTTTCTCCAGTGTCTGGTTTATTAGAATAATGATGCTTCATGGCACAAGGTCACTATGTAAAACACAGGGAAACTGTAAGCAGAAGAAAAACTGAAGGATAAGAAAAATTACGTTCAGTGAATGAGAAAATGGAAAATGAGCAGTACAGCAATAACAGTGGTTGCCAAGAAGAAGACTTAAATGGTGCATTTGGAAGCTTGCAACCCTCAACTTCCATTGCTTTGTTGATAGTCAGTTCAAGGAATGCAAAATTGTTTGGAAAGTAACATCTCCTGTTCCTGATCCATGTTACCTTTCAGTAGTCGTATGTGATATCATAAGGGGCCTTACCCAAGTGAATCTCCCGGCTGTGTTGACAATACTGGTAACACATACATCTACATATCCAGATTCCCCAACAGCAATGCTTCAGCAACTAAAAGGGATGGTACTCCACCATTTCTTAGGACATTTTTTGTCTCTGTGGACAGTTACCACCACTGCCAGATGGCAAAATACATGGCAGCCTAGTTCACATCTCCTTTCTAGTGTATGACAGGCAAACAGATCTGTATACTCGTGGTGCCGGGCCAGACAAGATTAATGGAGCAATTGTGCCATTGTTACTTGGCAGAACACTTGTATTCTTATTACCATGGCCCATAAAGTTAACAAATGCAACCTCATCTATCACCAGAACATCTTTAGTTACCACCTAAGGAGATGCCAGATGGCCAGGGAATAAGTTTTTCATGGAGGAATGGACTTAAATCACTCTTCTTTACTTGGAGTCTAATTGTAGTTTGGTATTTGCAGAAACAAAACGGACACATAAAAATAGAATTGGAGTAGAAGTCCAAGTAAAGCTATGGCTACTACCTGTGCCAGCTGAGGCTAGTTCTCTCATCTGTGTGAACCAGAAGTGCAAAATCACAAGGGATATCCTAGCTGAATATTTTATGTCATTTTTTGACAGCTGTTTGCCTGCACTGGGAAATTTCATAGATAGCAGATGCAAGCCATTAAAAAATGTCCCTATAATTTTATTTTTTTTTTCTCCATTTCCTTCTTTCCCCTGATGTCACTGAAATCTCACAGTGTGGCCTCTGGCAGTCATTGGCCTGAAGCTTCTGTCTGTAGCTGGGAATCCAGATTCAGCTGTGTTTTAAATCCCAGCCCTTCAGCCTTTGGGATCCAAAAACTCCATTTGGCAGCTCTGGAGTTTGTTTTCCCAGCTCTGGTCTTTGTGTCATTGATACTGCCTTACTCTGAAGGGCCAAAAAAATATGATTACACTTCTACAGTGAGCAATGAACCATATAAGGCTCTATTAAAAACAAAATGCACAGTGCAAAATGGATATCAAAACAGATCAAATTAATTTGGAGCCATTTATGGTTTAAAATCTAGAGGATGGAGAGATGCTGGTTAACTACCAGTTAATGGTTTGGGTTTAGTAATAGCAGGTGCCCCATCGGTGAACCGACATCAGCCAAGAGCATGAGTCATTCAAGCTTCCGTTTTCCTAACAGGAGATTTAATTTGGGAGCTGCCAGGCATGTAGTGACCTCTCTTATAGTAGCAGTGACATGTGGCCTGCAAAAGGGTGGCGTGGCAAAGGTACTGACTGAAGCAGCAGTGGAACTGAGTCAACATTATCTAGTAGATTCATTTATGGAAAAATTATGAATAACCTTTAAAATCAACAACAGCCTTATAAGCTCAGCAGAGAGGGGAGATCTTGTCTGGCTATGAAAATAAGTTACTCTGATGCGTTCTAATGACTGCCGACTCAATGTGAGCCCATGTGTACTGGAACTGCCAAGATCCTTCTCATTTCTGAAGCCACCCCCTCTCACCCTTTTCCTTATTTTTGACTGTGATATGCTTGCCATCTTCTCAGCTGAGCTGAGCACCATAACATTGGCTGTCTGGCTTCATATATATATACACACACTTAATAAACAAGAACATAAAAGCGATCACTATTTTCTCCCCATCAAGACAGAGAATTAACCTTTCCTTATCACTATAAAACATCTCCAGCTTTTCTGGAGAAATTAAAGGCATGTGTTCTGTTGGTGGAAGCAGAAACAAAACATAGGAAAAGTGTGGAAGAAAGAGGAACATTAGGTAAGGGCAGCTGGGTAGAAGTACGTTGGAATACTGTCTAGTTGAAAGTGTTAATATATCTAGGACCCAGAATCCCTTTTCAGCTATTCTAAACTAACAGCTTTTTGGAAAAACTAAATCAGTGTTTGCAATCATATTGTGGTGACATTTTTTGTTTGATAATAGGGGCCCCAAAACTGTAAGGAGAAGCACACGTTGCATTACCACTGAGAGACTGGAGAAGCAGCAACAACAACAGCAACAGCTGCTGCAAGCACGTGGTGGATCTGCAAAAGTTAGTGATGCGGCAATTAGATCCTAAGGTAGCTAGAGCCTGATGAAGCTTTGCAGGTGAAAATATTATTTGCTGAAAAATGAAAGTTTGAGTTAGTGCAAATTATTTGTAGATTTGGATTGAAATTCTTTATGATTCCTGTTGGAAAAATCTCAAATTATTGCTTAAACATTTTTCTGTTCAGAACCTTTCTTCTTCTTGAAGAATTATTTTTTCTTTGATTCATTGTCATTTTTCACCCTAGACAATGATCAGGGACTACTCTGCCAAGAAAAAATAAAAAGATTGAATATGGGATACACTTTTTAAAATCTATTTTTAATGGTTGTGTCAAAACTGAAATGTTTGTGGAAGAGTGTCTATTCACAATCTATGCAATTTCAGGTTCAATTTTTAGCTATTTTGAGTGAAGCCTTGTTAAAAATCTGACCCTTTGGGCAAAATTTATTCTGAAAAAAAGTGTTTTAAATGGCTTCACTTGTCTCATTTCAGTATGAAGCAGTAACAGAAAGAAAATAAAAAGGGAATTAGAATGCTCCAAAGATAAATTGTTCTCCATACAGCTTTAGTAAAGCAAAAATATAAACCAGAGAATCATTCACCTTGGTCAGTCAGGCTGCAGAGATTTTCAGGAATGTTGATTAGTTCTCAAGTTTATCACAGTTCTTATGTAATTACTCCCATGTTAACATTACTTAATTTCCTTGTCATAGTTATTCCCATTTTAGTAAAGCAATGACTGTTCTTAAAAGTTCAAATTTTTAAATGTGTTTCTTAAGTAAATTGTTTTATGAGAAATAGGTTTCTCTGTTCTCAACTCATCAGACAGTCCACCATGACTGGTGCCTGAAGTAAATCTCAAGTCCTGAGATTGTCATTGTTGTCCATTCAAAAATTATGACAGCCATAATATTATTGTTAAAAGTGTAATTAAAAATAATAAATATTTTTGTTGGTTTTTTTTTTTTTACTTCAATGTTTTTGGAGATACTATGATTTGTGTTTGGATTGTTCCTCAAACTATGAAGTTTAGACATTTAAATATTCATATAATAGAATGGACATTTTCATGTAAATGCTAGATTCCTGGGACTGAGCTTTATGTCAAACATGAAATGCATGTATCTTTCAGTAAGTTTAGAGACTGAGTACTGTTGTTGTATTTTATTTTTGCTTGTTTAATTGGACTTATTGTTTGAGGGCACTAGAGACATGATGCTCAAAGGGAACAATTAGTGAAGTAGTGGATTATGGACCAATATAACTAACTTCACTTTTGATACAAAAGCATAAAACCACAACTATATAATCTGAAAGTTGATTTTCTTGTGAGAAAAAATACTAATTCAATAGGAAAAGTTTAAGGTATTACAGCAAAAATGTGTGGTGTATAGGAATTTGGCTTGCAGGATCACTGTAACTGTGGATGGAATAGCCACTTGATGATATTTTTGGACTTAAAGCTTTCAACAACTGACAATGATTTAAACTTATCTCTCCCCAGCTCTCTATTCAATCATTTTACATTTAATTTTCTAAACAGCTCTAATGCCCTGAAAAAAAAACTCACAACCTGGACTTTTCCAAACCCTCACTCGCCCTATTTTTTTTCTCTTATATGAGTGAATTTATATGGGCCAGCAAGAATTTTCAGCCTGGCCTAAACATTTCCATCAGAGTAATTCAGCTATGTTGCAGTTTGTTTCATGTACATACATTCTGAGATAGGCAAAGCATCAATAATTGGATGAAGATAAATAATAGACAGCAGTAAATAGATGTTAAAAAGCCTATACATTTGATTTTCTTGAATCAAGAGACTGTAAACAATACTATATGTATTTCTTGAAAAATAAATGCCTAGATTCAATATAAAGATATTAATATCCTAAGTATACACGCAAGTAGAAAGATAAGTTTCACATGGATCAAGTATGATGATATTTGGTTTGCTGTCATATTCAACATCTAAAGAGAATTGGTGACAGTCAGCATGGCTTCACCAAGGGCAAGTCATGTCTGACAAATTTGGTGGCCTTCTATGAAGGGGTTACAGCGGCAGTAGACAAGGTAAGATCAACGGACGTCATCTACCTGGACTTGTGCAAAGCGTTTGACACCGTCCCACATGATATCCTGGTCTCTAAATTGAAGAGACATGGATTTGACAAATGGACCACTCGCTGGATAAAGAACAGGCTGGACGGTCGCACTCAAAGAGTTGCCTTCAACAGCTCGATGGTGTTCCTCAGGGGTCGGTACCGGGACCTGTACTATTCATCATCTTTGTCGCAGACATGGACAGTGGGGTTGAGAGCACCCTTAGCAAGTTTGCCGATGATACCAAGCTGTTTGGCAAGGCAGACACGCTGGAGGGGAGGGATGCCATCCAGAAGGACCTGGACAGGCTGGAGGGGTGGGCCCAAGCCAACCGCATGCAGTTCAACAAGGCCAAGTGCAAGGTCCTACATCTGGGTCGGGGCAATCCCAAGCACAAATACAGGCTCGGTGGAGAATGGCTGGAGAGCAGGCCTGAGGAGAAGGACTGGGGTGTGCTGACTGACCAGAACCTCAGCATGAACCAGCAATGTGCAATCGCAGCCCAGAAGGCCAACTGTATCCTGGGGTGCATCAAAAGAACTGTGGCCAGCAGGTCAAGGGAGGTGATTCTGCCCCTCTACTCCACTGTCATGGACTCACCTAGAGTACTTCATCCAGCTCTGGAGTCCCCAACATAAGAAAGACATGGACCTTGGAGCGTGTCCAGAGGAGAGCCACGAGGATAATCCGAGGGCTGGAGCACCTCTCCTATGAGGAGAGGCTGAGAGAGTTGGGACTGTTGAGCCTGGAGAAGAGAAGGCTCTGGGGATATCTTATTGCGGCCTTCCAGTACCTAAAGGGGGCCTACAGGAGAGCTGGGGAAGGACTTTTTACTAGGGCATGTAGTGACAGGACGAGGGGGAATGGCTATAAACAGGAAGAGAGCAGGTTTAGATTAAACATTAGGAAGAATTGAAAAAAATATCTATAGAATTATTTTCCAATTTAAAATGAAACTGTAATTCATAATTCGTTACATCTAGTAATGGAAAAAAAGATTAATATTAATTGCTTTTTTCAAATTATGTGTAAAACACTAAAGGAAAAATTTAGAAAGCACTGTCTTTCACACTAAATTTCTATGTAGGCTGATTTCCAATCACAATTTGGAAAAACAGCCATGTGGATTATCATTTGTTTTGGAGAAATGATTGAAACACCATTTTCTTATTGCTGCTTTTACCTGATTTACAATACATGATAAGGAAAATCCAAGTATCTGCTCAGACAACGAAGTATAGACATTGATCTCTATTCTAAATCAGGATTATTGTAATCCATTGTATAAAAGTCTTCTATTCTGATAAAACATTTTAAGTGTAAGCCTCCTTAGCTTGGCAACTTGTTTGGGAGCAGATGGTGAATATGACCAGGTGGTTATAATTGAGCTCTTTCAGGAAAGAAATTCACCATTTCAGTAAATGATAACTAAACAAATTATCTGCTGGCATTTCCAACTCTTTAAATAGCATTCGTATACATACGTGATTGAGCACGGAAGACTATAATGTCCTTGGTAGTGATCTACAGTATTCTCGCCATCACTGTAAAGAAATACAGCATATTTTGCTAAGATGAAATTCAAGTAAAAGGTATTTTGAATATGGTAAATAGAAAATGTTCACTACCAACATGCTACTCATTACTCCTTGGATTCACATCCAGATATTAATTTTTGAAATAATTCTCACAGTATTCTTTTTTTTAGTTAGCTTAAATCTCTATGGAATCCAATGAAAAGCGTATGAATTCTTGTTAGATTCAAATGTTGTTCCGAGTAGACACATATATGCTCCACATATTCAAATTCACATATAATGATTATGTTCTTCAAGATTAGATATACAAAATATTTCTAGTAAAGCTGAAAGACTCAGATTTTTCTTTTTTTTTTTTTAACTCAGCTTGTGTGAACTTGTTTCTGAACAAGTATGTAGTTTTAAAAAGCAAACAGATCTTTCTACCTGTAACTAGTTATAATCATGAATTGAAAACAGCTGATTCACTTTCATCTGTTTTAAAGAATGGCAGAAACTTGATTTTTAAAAATTTGTTTAATGAGGAAGAGTTTTAAGGAGAAACATCAAGAGTGAGCTATATTCCTACCCTGGACTAATTCTGTATTTATTTATTTATTTAATCTAATAACTGCCTCATGTAAAAAGCATTGGTAGAACTGAAAGCAGAATGAAACTTTATTCTCACCCATTATAGATCTGATAATTTTTAAACTACTGCTACCATGACAAGTGGAAACTGAGAGAGATTTTCTGAACTCTGATTTATTGGTCATTTCTGGGATGAAAAATCTGAGTGCTTGATCATTTGATATTATATTGTCTTCCATGATGTGAAGAGACCTTGGTTTATATTTCACTGACTGCTTAAACATCTGAAAACTGATGAATGCATATGGATGTTTTAATTGTCTATTTAAATGTTAAGAATGCATACAAAGGTAAGATTTACAGCTTTTTCATATCCAGTTCAGAATGTGTCAGGTGTAATAGGCTTAGGCACAACATAGCTTTAATTCTTTTAAATTTCTGCTTGAACATCAATTGTGAATCTCCCCAGTTACCTGCAAATTACATTAAATTGGATTTTTTGTCATTGCTGTGGTACTCTTCTGCTTATCACTAGCAACAAGATCTTTCTTTCAGTTTAGAGGCTCCATAACAAAAGAATTGCAGACCGCAATTATTTAAGCACTTCATTATTCCCGATTCATGATTTATAACATCAAAGCCAAAATGGCTATTCGCATGTGTAACATCAAGGGTGGCAATGTTTGCGTGTTCGGGCCTAACTGACACTAACAAGGAAAACTATTAAATTTGTAGTCCTTTTCATATTTTCTAAATTAAAATTTTGGATTTTTAGGTAAAGACTGACTTAGTGGAAAGAGATTTTTTTCTCACTTCTTTCCAAGGAGAAAGGAAACTTCAAAGGACTTTTGAAGATTATGTTTATACAATTCTACTTGGTAGATATCCAGATTTATACAATTCTACTTGGTAGATATCCAGATTTGGAGGGCCAAGGAGTGTATTGAGCACATTGCCAATTTTCTCAGTGGATAAAAAAAAATAATTCAGATTTCCTTAAGAAAACCAATATTTGCCAGAGTGGAAGATTTTGCAAGTTAGCTTAAATAATTTTATTAGATCAATACACAGCTTAGCTTTCATTAGGAAGCTGATAGGCTGTATTTTCTGTTGGCTGCAACTAGACAATAATGTAATTGCATGCCTCCTGCATGGTCTGTCTTGCAGTATGGCTGCAGGAGAATGCCCAAAACAAATAAATTGGATCTGGGAAAGGAGTCTTCAAATTTAATGTACTCTTAGATCACACTAGTTTAATTCAGAAACTAAAGATTATTTTATTCATCAAGTCTGCGTGAGTAATTCACTTTAAACCGAATATTCATTTTCCTTATATCTCTATTTATAGAATCATCCATGTTTTTTTTGTCTCACAGTAAATTATATGCTGGCTGAATATGAGCTAGCAATGTGCCGAGGTGGCCAAGAGGGCCAATGGTATCCTGGTTTATATCAAAAATAGTGTGACCAGCAGGACTAGGGAAGTAATCGTTCCCCCTGTACTCAGCAGTAGTGCGGCAGCACCTCAAATATTGTGTTCAGTTTTGGGCCTCTTACTACATGAAGGACATTGAGGTGCTGGAGCGTGTCCAGAGAAGGACAACAAAGCCGGTGAGGAGTCTGGAGAACAAGTCTTATGAGGAGCGGCTGAGGGAACTGGGGTTGTTTAGCCCGGAGAAAGCGAGCCTCAGGGGAGACCTCATCTCTCCCTACAACTACCTGAAAGAAGATTGTAGTGGTGGGTGTTGGGCTCTTCTCGCTAGTAACGAGTGATAGGACAAAAGGAAATAGCCTCAAGTTGCACCAGAGGAGGTTTAGATTGGATATTAGGAAAAAGTTCTTCACCGAAAGGGCTGTCAAGCATTGGAACAGGCTGCCCAGGGAAGTGGTTGAGTCAACATCCCTGGAGATATTTAAAAGATGGGTAGATGTGGTGCTTGGGGACACGTTTTAGTGGTGGACTTGGCAGTGCTAGGTTAATGATTGGACTTGATCTTAAAGGTCCCTTCCGACCAAAATGATTCTAAGATTCTATTCTATGATTCCATGATATTAAAAGGTAGAATGTTTGTATTCCAAAATTTGTAAGTTGTTTTAAATGCAGCATGTTTCCATCCAATGAAAACAATATTTTCACCATATAAAGTTTTGCATATAAAGTTTTGCTTCTAATTTCAGTGAAAGTGGGATGAGTTCCTATCACTGTTTAATTGTGGTGTGATACTTTTTCCTGATAAAGGTAAACACAAAAATATGGAGCTTAAGAATTGAATTTCAATAGCACCATAAAAAAAAATATATTTCCATCATTTGCTTCTAATTTTTTGAAAAAATATAATTTATCTGCACAGTCACAACTTGTGAGCACAATCCATCAATAAAGTAATATTACAGTTATTCAGCTGTTAAATTATGATCCATTTTGAATAGTTTAAAAGCCTCTGGGATTCTTTATATATAGTTTCCTCTGGTATTTATATTATAATTTGTTACATGTGCCACAGAAATGAGATGTAGTGATGAATTTCTGTTTTGTCATTATTAGTTTTTTAGATTAAGCATTTTACCTTGCTAGCTGCAGCCAAATAAACATAATTTACACACAGAGCAGTCTATTATACTCATTCAGCACATAGGGCTTCAATTTTTTCAATCTAAATGCAATCCCAGTGGCTAGCTAACAATGCTGTGTAGTGATCAGAAGCTGCAGAGCAATTATTAGCACAAATATCACATTAACATGTATGGAGAGATCAGTGCTGGACTTCACAGGAAGAACTGTTCTGATTTAAGGTTTATTTTCCTCCATGTTTTTGAAAATAACTATGTAACACTTAGATTATTAGTATGCAGTTATTGCAATTATATGCAATTATTGGTTTAATGTATTCAGTACCCAGTTAATTCATCGCAAATTATTTGTGTAATCCAATGACAATGACAGGTCACAAGTATAGAAATGCTGATGTTCTGTAGCAATCAAATTCTGTAGCCTTTGACTGTCTTTTTCCATCTTTACCTTTATTGCCACCACTTCCTGTGCTAATCTCACAGGATCTAGGCAAAAGCTAGGCATTTTTCTCAAAATGCATGCAGCACATTCATCTGTACGGTATGACAAACAGCATCACCTCCTCAGTTCCTCCCTCCTCACCCAGGAAATACTCAAGTTCACTTTGTTCTGAAAGTGTATTCCCTAAATGGGGCCATATCAGAGACCAAATGAACAAATGACAAAAAAGTCAGCCTTTTTGTGTTTACAACTTAATTGTTCTTATAGCTAAATGTGTGTTAGTGACTAGACAGGATAACCAAGGTTACGCTGATTTGTACAGTTGCTGCCCAAGACTATCACGGTTTGGAGCAATTATCTAGCCACGCTGCATACCATATGAGTGAGTTCTGGAGCAATGCCTATGCCAGAAACTCTTCAAATTGCTCGAACCACATAATGCCTGCACCGTCCCATACTGCCCTAGATAAAACCCCCAACCATTGACATCAAGCAACTCCACGGCAGCATGCTGCAAAAAACTGCAACTTGCAGATTCGAAGAAGGCAGAGGAGAAAAGGAGGCCATAACCAAAGAGTTCGAGACTGGAAAAGCAAATCCATTAAGGTCTTGAAGGACAGCAGCATGCTGGTATCTGTGGAGCCTGACACAGGCTGCTAATGCATTGTGTATCTCAAACCATTTATACCTTCTTTTTGGCATATACTTTTAGTAGGTATGTAGGTCTATTCTAAAATGTTAAGAAATGAGGTATTCTTATTTACTGACACTGCTTGGAATCCTTTGAAATCTTAAAGATGAAATGGACTCAGAAGTTCTCTTCAGCCTCTGATCTTGACAGTATTTTAGAAAAGTAAGAACAAACACAGAACATACTCTGGCCTAGCTCTTCAAGACAGCTGAAAAACAATAGTGCTGCTGTAGCTACCATGAGTGACTACAAAAACATAATAACCAACATCTAGGCCCTACAACTTTAGGTCTTCAGGCTTAAGTTTGGACTACTGGCTCATATCATCATTAAAAATTACCTATTTGTTTGCCACCGTCTTGCTAAAGTTTTTAAACTACCCTCCTAAAGATGAAATACAAAACAGAAATGAAAAATCATCTATGTGTAGTCCAGTAGATCCCATCTGCCATTGACTGATACGCTTCTAAAGATGATGAGCTCCTCATGAACCTCTAGACTAGCAAGCCTGTGGAAAGACATATGCATAAGGTTAACATTCCTTGTTGAGCTTGCTCACATAGCATACTTAACTAGCACGAAGTGCTCTCTCACACACAGTTTTAAGGCAAATTCAGCTTGCTTGTGTGGCCTGAAGTCAAGTATGTGGTGCTGGGTTACACAAACATCCTGAGACTTTCAGACGAGGTCCTGAATTGAACAAGGATGTTGGTGTGAAACTCTTGTCTAGCCTTGATCCCCAAAATGGAGACCATCTTAGTACCTGCCTCTCTGTGGGTCACTATTGCTGCTTCCCATAGCTGTCTTTCAGTATTCTCCATCTGAATCCCATTGCCTCTTCCTGCTGTCTTAGTAGCGAATGACCCAGAAACAACCTCACCAAAAATCTGCTCCTATTTCTCAGATGATGAGGGTCAAGGTTCCTGGTGGCCTGTGGGCCTCAGCACAGGCTAGGTAATTCTGTGTCCCATCTGAATGGGAGAAGTCCCATCTGTTGCATGATTGTTGGGTAGGCAGTGGCCTGCTTGGAGCCAGTAGCCACTATTGACTGAATGACTCCTTAAGGTTTAGTGAATCATGAAAACTTCTGTATTTTTATTTTCTGATTTGAATGGTTCCAGGTCCAATGCATGTTGATGATGAAGCAGAATGTGAACAGAAGTAACCATGCCCAAACTGCTATGCATAGTTCACCACTGGACTGGTCATGTGTCTGTACTAAAAAGAGTGATTCATAGGATGTTCCAGATATTTCACCTCTTTTCAGAAGTGTCCTTGACACAAGAGTCCAAAATACTTTTTGTTTCTCAGCAGTTCACCAGATAAAGTCCATCTGATGTCCTTCTGGGTGTGATTTGGGACAATCACAAGCTGTAATG
>NW_009648369.1:7745225-7760312 GCF_000708025.1 Charadrius vociferus
TTATCTAAGTACTTCTCTGGTCTATTGTAACTATTTGTGAAGTTGCCTGCTGATAACAGTCTTGTCATGATGATAAAACTGTAAATACTCTGGAGGAAAGATTATGAGATTTCTCCATGGATGACATATGAAACATTGCTAAGATAACACAGTTCAGATATGACAATCACCCAGATGCAGTATAGGAATGCCTGAAGACACCTGTAAGGGCCCAAATGTGTCTGAGATTTCTCCCCTTGAAGTGCTGCTTGGCATGTTCTCAGGACACTATAGGAGGAAGATTAAGAAAAATCGGTCTGGGCAACCAGGGAATTTGACCTCAAGAATAGTACTTGGAACTTTGTCAATGTGGACAATGTTTTGAGCATGAGCAATATTTGAATTCTATCACCATTAGTTTTACTTTTTAGAAAAGCAGTGGTTATTCTCAATTAGCATTTGATTTCTGTCTTGCTACTTTAATCAGGTACCTCTAAACTTCTGCAATGACAAGAATATGGAAGAAAGCTAATATACCTGGAATTGCCTATTCTTCTTTTACATTCACAATAATAAAATTAAATTGTTCATGTGGCTTTTGAGACGTTGGGTGTTATAAAGTGTTTTACAAAGTAATGAATTAAATGTTGGTACTGCTGTGCCCTGTAGGCAAACAGAGCTTCTATTATGCTACAACAATTGTTCACACACAGACGTAGAATTGCAACCTGATTTTATATTGAGAGCATGAATGGAAAGGACACTGAGGTTATTCTCTACTCATTTTGCATAGTTCCAAAAGTTCTGAAAATTTTCACCTGAATAGGCAAAGGAATACGAGGCAGAAAGAACAGTTATAGATGAAGAAACTATCGACGGCTACATTTTGCTGATTTAAAACACTAGAACTAGCTAACTTAAAGGCTTTGTTGGCATTGTGATTTGCCAATATACAAAAAGGGTACACTCACAGAGAAAAAATATTCACAGTATTCACATTTTGTTTTCCCATCACTATATCCAACTTTATCAGCAATATAAAGAAACTGTTGTGAGTGAAGCTTATGAATTGTGTTAAGTGCTAATGAAGATTGGAATAAATAATTTATTCATTGCCCCCTTTGGCCAGGCTTCTCAGACTAGTTCCATCTGAGCCCTTCCTGACTCTGTCACAGTTTGACTTTTTTCTTTTTACTGTGAATGGAAATCTTTCTCCTGCTATGTCATCTCCTAGAAAAGAGATTTACATAAGAAACTAATGTATTATTTTTTTATTAAACAGGAAATGTAAGTCTTGTTTTAAAGGGAAAACATTGCAGACAGGGGAAACAGTGATTATTTGAAGGTCTCCTCATCCGGTCTACTACAGAAAGGATTTTGTAACTATGTTTATCTGCCTGATTCTTTCTTCTTCTTAATGTAATATTTTTGAACCTGTTAACCAGTCATGGGCAATATCAATTTTTGTGGAAGCTGGTGACTAGAGAGACATGAGAGAGGGGGATGAAGAAAAAACATGTCTACTTTTTTTGCTCTAGTGTGTCAAGGTCTTTTTGTCCCAGAGAGTCATGAACTAGACACAGCAGTCATGATGCAGCCTCACAGCTTCTGGCTGAAGAAGAGCCACGCCCCTCAACCTGCTGACTACAAGCTTGTGTAGCTGAAATAGAGTCATGTGACATCTAGAAATGGGTGCACTTATCAGAATATAATGAGTACTGGTTTGCTTTGAACCCCAGTGTTAGCATATTAATGTAGAGTAACAAACAACAGTACATAGTTATTTTGAAACACAATGATGACATAGGCAGATATGATGTATGTGAGCAACAGGATCAAAGGAGCAAAGAAAGATATGTGTAGTTACATGTAGGAAGCATCCAAGTAACAGAGCAAGAACTTGTCAGTCAAGAACACAATAAGCACAAAGGACTGCAAATAGGACGGACATCCACCTGAATACACAAGAAAGATGACTGACAAAATTGAAAACAAGGTAGGCAGTATCAGGAGCAGATAAGATCCATTTATTATTTTTGAGAGAAGTATTACAGCAAAATAGTATAAAAACATCAGGCAAAGATAAGCAGAAAAGAAAGAAGAAAAACACTCCTTCATTAGCAAGGATCACCTTGACCATAGGCATCAATGCTAATTTTGTGGCATCAGCTTCAGGGTACTGTACGGTCACAGTAGGATATAAGTGTTAAAGACTTACAATTTTGTACATTTATTAATATTGATTAATAATGTATAAGAATTAACCATAGGCATAAAATATGTTGTTAATAAATTAATGCAGTAAGTTTCAGATTTAAAGTTCAGTTTTGAAGTTTAAAATTGACCTGATTTTTCAGTCTTCTATACACTGTCATAACAGCAAGCTGATTCCCTAACTGCCATGTGTATATTCATGTTTTTCTTCTGTTAATACAGCCCATAATGTGCTTGGTCTTCTTTGCTTCAATGGCACATTGCTGATTCATGCTCAGCTTGTTGCCTGCCAGATCCCGCCCTCCAGTGTATCACTCACAATTTTGGATCATCTCTAAACTTGCTGAGAGTACCATCCATCTCACCCTGCAGGTGATATTAAGCAGTGCAGGGTGGAGTTTGTAGAGCTCATTGCAACCCTTTAAGCTCAGCAGTCCAGCCAATTTTTCCACTCATCTTTTAGTGCATCAGTTTTCCTGTCCATTCTTTTTGTTATTTCGCCACCCCGGTTTGACCCTTGTGTGTTTAAATATGTGCTGTAGCTGGTTTTGGCTCTGAGGAGGTCATTCCTGAAGACCAACCAGCTCTCTTAGTCCCCTTTGCCCTTCAGGGCACTCTTCCATGGCAATCTGCCATGTGTATCCCTGAACTAGACAAAATCTGCTTTCACGAAGAACAGTTGCAATTCCACTATTCATTTTTCTCACCTCTCCCAGTATCTTAAAAGCCATAATTTCATGGCTGTTGAAGCCAAATTAAGAAGAGAGAAAATAAACACCTGACTAGAGGGATGAAGGAAAAAAAAACAAAAACCAAACATACAATTTGCGTGAAAGTCCGTGGACCTATTTAGGTCAAAGTTCTAACAAGCCACACAGACATTTGGTCATCATAATAACAAGACACTTGAAGTAAAAAACATTCTAGTGTTCATAAAACTGCTTATTTATTTAACAGGGAGGAAGCATACAGGACGCCCTTTCCTTCACACACATTTTCAAGCAAAAATAAGTCTTTGCAATGAAATAATTCTTTAGGGAAGAGATGAAAAAGGCAATCTTCACTTTTAGGTAAGTCCTCAGAAAAAAAGTATTGGATGAATCTCTACTAGCAAGCCAAGCAAGTGTGAAGCTGCAGCTCTCTTTGACAGCAGACTACAAGTGTAACTTCCAGAATATGACTGAAACTGTCTGTGGCCTATACTGAATTTCAAACCATGCCCAGGAACTGTTTAGAAGAGAAGGAATTGATTGGATAAAAATTATGCCATAAACTTTTTAACAATTTACCTGTACAGACAAATGGAGCTCTAGTGCCTGAGAATATTGTCTAGTAAAAAAATGTTCCCTGGTATAGTTTAATTCAGTTTCTTGAAATTTGTGTTACTTGGAATCTAGGCTAAATGTCTGCATAAAGACATATTTTCCCAGTTAAATTACTTGGTGTTGTGTAAGCACAATTTCAAAATTTCCCAGATTTCAATTTGGAGGAAAGCCTTTTCCCTTTTCTTTTTCTGAATACCAATGACATTTCAGAAACTTTTGTTTGTTTGTTACAGATGAACATTACAGAAATTATTCATATTGTTAAGGTCAAAACTTTTCTTTTGACATTGTAAAGTTGAGGTTTATTTTATATTTTGTTATTTTTATTTATGTATTTATTTATTTATATTTATTATAAATTCTTATGGGGAAGTAAAATATTTTTTACCCTACTAAAAGTAAATATTTCTATATTCTTGACAGAGTCTTCCCTCTTCATGTCAGACTTGCATGTCTTTATACTACTTGCCTGCCTAGTCCATCATTATTTATTTATTTTTAAATCTAATAATGATAAATAAACCCCAATAAAACATTTTTAGCATATTTTTTGTCATGGTCCTCTAGTTCTGCATATGATAGTAATTTAAATGCACACATGCATTTCTTCACTGAAAGTATTGTCAAGCACTGGAACAGACTGCCCGGGGAAGCAGTCGAGTCACTGTCCCTGGAGGTATTTAAAAGACATGTAGCCTTGGCTCTTAGGCACATGGTTTAGTCGTGGATTTGGCAGTGTGAGGTTAACAGTTGGACTCAATGATCTCAAAGGTCTTTTCCAACCTAAACGATTCAATTATTCTATGCAGGTATTTGTGGACATGGCTTTTTAAAATACTTTTCTATATTTGTTTTGTCTGTTTTCCCATGGATTAGCAGCTTGACCATCTTGATACTTGAAGACTGTTTTAAATTAAAAAAAAGAAGTGTCCCAGCAAAAAAGGTATTTTATCCAAATCCTTGTCCTGTACCTTAATGCATATACAGCTCTGTATGTGCACACACTAACAAAGTTACTTGAAATGTACTTTAGGATTTTTTAAGGCATTCATGAGATTGTATTTCGACACATTTTCCATCCATATCATCATCCATTTTCAGCTAAGGCTGCATCTGAATATCTGAGTGCCAGGCTGAGCCCAGTAATGAGAGAGTCTTATATCTTACGATTATGTATTTAAGATTTAGCTTAAAAAGCAATAGGAAAAAAAATATCTAGGGATAACAGTAAAGCACAGATGAGTAGGAAGATCTCTTTTCCCAGTATTAGCTCAAGTTATCTCTTCTTCATCATTCTGGGAGCTCAATACTGGTTTTGTATATATTATAAGTATTTCATTATTTTCTTTTTCATTATTTTATTATTTTATTAATATTTTCATTAAAGTAGTTTAGTTTTTTCTAAACTCATAAGTGTCTCTCTCTCTCTCCCTCCTCTCCTTGGAGAGAGAGGTGGACGAGAGCATGTTCTTCATTTTCGTTGGCCAGTATGGCCCAAACCACAACAATTTTATTTCATAACAATATCACTAAGGCATGTCATGCTTTGCACAAATGTAGATTTTAGAGAACCCTACTTTGTTCAAACTGCTGAGCTTTGCAAAAATTATTTAACATCATTTATTTAATCACTTAATTGTCATAAAAGAATGAAGATTATCTTTCTTATTTTCTGCTGTACAGCAGAGTTCACCTACAGATGTAGGAGTATTAAAGAATTCTCCATGAGCCTATAAGATCCTTGAGAATTGTTCCCTTCCTCACATGGTGTCCTTCCTGATATCATTTACAACATATTTTATCCTTCTGCTCTTTGGCCCTCATCATTATTGGTTATTAATTGCCAGGTCACTTAGGAATTGAATTATAGCACTCTCATATTTCCCTGAGGGTACTGATTATCCACTTCTCTTTCCTCTGATAGCAATAAAAGGTTCTCATAAAATTACTGACTGTTGTTACTACAGTTGAACAAACTAATTTTTGTTCACACAAAAAACACACAAAAAAATTACTTCTGCATAATTCATATAATGACTGCATAAGAAACAGAGATAAAAGACTGCTAGAAGAGTTTCTTTACATCCAAAGAAGCAAAGCAAGTACACATATAGTTGTATTAAAAATAAAATTACTGAAAAAGTAGATAAAGCACATTTTCATATAATATATAAATCCAGTTTAAAATTGTGACAAGAATAATCTTTTACTGAAGAGGTATACAATTCAACCTCTAGATTTGTGTCTCTGCAGGCTAGGTGGTTGTATCTCTACAAACAGGCCAGGTGATGCCTTTTAGAAACAAATTATTTTTAAAAGTAGTTGAGATTATACCTTTTCAAAACTTAGTAAAATGTTGTCACAGAACCTCACTGTCTGATAGAAACTTTTTCATTTATAACCTGAACTCATCATGCCCAGGTAGAATCTACAGGTTTTGTCATTACCATTGACACTTGGTGCATCTGGGTTTTTTTTTTCCCCTCCTTATCCCTATATGCCATACTGGTATGTTACCAGATGTCTGTGGTATCCTTCCAGGGAGTATTCTTGCTACACAAGGGCTGGAGCACCTCTCCTGTGGGGAGAGGCTGAGAGAGTTGGAGCTCTTCAGCCTGGACAAGAGAAGGCTCTGGGGAGATCTTATTGCGGCCTTCCAGTACCTAAAGGGGGCCTACAGGAGGGCTGGGGAAGGACTTTTTACGAGGTCACGCAGTGACAGGACGAGGGGGAATGGCTATAAACTGGAAGAGGGCAGGTTTAGATTAAACATTAGGAAGAAGTTTTTTACTTTAAGGGTAGTAAGGCACTGGCACAGGTTGCCCAGAGAGGTTGTTGAGGCCCCATCCCTGGAGGTGTTCAAGGCCAGGCTGGACGTGGCCTTGGGCAACCTGGTCTAGTGGGAGGTGTCCCTGCCCATGGCAGGGGGTTGGAACTCGATGATCTTCAGGGTCCTTTCCAACCTAAGCCATTCTATGATTCTATGACAAATTGAGTACACAGCTTTTTTTCTCTTCCAAGACAGCAGCAGCACAAGATGGTAACATTTTAAGATACGTTATGCTTAATAAGAGATGCTATTAAGTATATTAGGATGCTGATAGACAAAATATTGGCCTTGTAATACTTCTGACTCTTGGATTAAGTTTAGTCAAAGAGCATGTGACATTTTAATTTTGTTCAAATACTTACAACCATTCTGCTATAGCACATTTAAGCTTTGGTAGATCTCATCACAGACTCACAGCATTTTTCCAGTCTTTTTTTGTCCCTTCTCAAGGAACAACTGCCACTTTCTGCTTTGTGCAAGCTGGGACACTGTCCTTTTGCTTTGATCAGGAAGCATACTCCCTTGTTTCAGATCTCTGTGTAAGACCTTTATCTCAGGACTTAACATTGTCTCAACATGTAACACATGGAGCGGCGCTGTGGCTGCTGTTTGCTTGTGGTGCCCATACTTTCCATCCCAAATGAGATTTCTGTAACTAGGTCCAAAATGACTTGCCACCAGTAGGTTGCGTCCACGGTGTAATGTGTTAATATGTAATTAATAACATAAAACCCCAGTTCAGAATTACCTGAAGTATTCTATACTGTCAAGACCTTCTGCAGTGGTATTAGTGATATCTTTACTGAAAATATATTTCTAGTACCATCTAGTTTGCCTTTTCACAACTCCTTAACATTGATCCTGTATTTGGCTAGCCTACACAGACCTTTCTTTCCTGCAGTAATTTCCAGCAATGTCTTCTCAGCACACAAGAAAACAGGAATACATGTAAGAAATACAATCTCTTTAAGTCTGACTTATTACCTCCTTATAACCGTGTCACAAACACTTCACAGAAATCCACGAACTTTTATGACATGCCATGCTTACAAAACAGGGATAACATGATAATCTACCATGGTCTCTCTTTAGTGAGCCCCATTACATTTTATGCAAGTTTTCTTTTGAATCCTGTACATAATGATCCTTCTTTTCAAAATGTTTTTAGATGTTGCCTACTAATAGAGTCAGATTATTTGTAAGATTAAGTTTATACTAAGAAAAGCAACATGTTCCTCCTCATAACGCATGTCGTGAATTAACCTTTGAGACACTTACATATAGCCTTTTACATTTTTCTGGAGAACACAGGAATTGGCTAGTGCTACATTAAATATTTTCTGTATAAAATGCCCCACGCCTTTCAAAACTCAGAAGAGAAAATGAGAATAATCTATAGGTCAGGGTTTTGATGGAACTAGAGCGAACCACATTTCAACAGCTACTGCCACCTTCCAGTCTTTACAAGCAGACAGCAGCAGTCTCCAGGTTGATAACTGTGTTAGGAACAAACTTTTTATTAATTGTTTTACTAACTAGCCTGACTATTCTCACAAAGTTAAAGCTTTATTTGTCTTTGATTAATCTTATTTCTTTCTGTCCTAGTCCATCTGACTTTCATTAAAGTTGCTATATCTTATAGATTACTAGACTGTTATGAGGAGTAACTACTTAAGGGTAGGTCGTACCTTTTCAACTCTCTGTAGCAATCAATACAGAGAAAAAATTATGCCCTGAAAGGAATCATAGCAGGTCGTCAGCAAGAGCCTTATGTGTATGAATGACATTCTTCTCTTCCTGTTCGGTAGCCCATGTCCTCACCTTAGAACATGGAAAACAAAGGAGTGTAGTGTTTTTGCCTTTTTATCTTTTTTTTTTTTTTTTTTTGCCATCCCACATGAATTTTATAGTTTTATTTAGTTATAACAAATATGCAGACTACACAACTATTCTCATAATAGGGGGTTCAAGGTATATATACTCAAGAATTATTTTATTTTCCCCACTAGGTTTCTCTGATCACACATTCCCTGTCTGAGTTGTACATCATCAGCCATTTATTTCAATACTTGGCTAGTGACAAGTGAACATAATAGGATTTACCAGAAGTGGCAATGAACCACCCCTTTGTGTAAATCCCATTAATCACAATGTCAAGCTGGATAACCATTGGGTCAAATGATAACTTCTGACCTGCAATTATCTTTATCTCTGGACACATGAATAGCTCATAAATATTAATACTTGGGCAGTTTCATTATACATGCGTGAAAATTCCACCTATGTATTAAATGTATATCAGAACAATCAGAATGTATGTCCTCTCCAAACTAAAGTACTAGAAATTGACATACGTATTTCTTTTTTGCAATAAAGTGAAAAATGTTAAAGACTCTTCAGAAATACTTTTTTCTAGAAATATTAATTACCCAATTGGGTTTAGAAAAAGTAGACAACACTTTAGCCCTATTGATTTATTGCAGTTTAAGTGTCAACAAATTCCACTATGGATCCATCATTTACTTGCATATTCAAAATAATCACCTTTTAATGATTTCATGATGTTTCACGAAAGCTTTTTCTCAGATGTAACAGTTTACTTTGTCTTTTGGTTTATCACTGCTTATGTTCCCTTTGGAGCATATATTTGTTTGAAGTGGCAGTGTGGCAGACCCCCTAAGGCAGAGTCAATGAAATAATTTTCTGAGATCAGTATAGTGAACAAAAAACAGCTAAATGGAGCAGATGTCTAAGAATAAAGATCTGAGTCCCATTTCCCAGTTTTTCTCAGAAGGGACACAAGGGAACCATTTGTAACCTTCTGCTTCTAGAAGCAAGATGACTGTGACCACCTTTGGAGGAATTCAGGACAATTTTTTTATTTTTTTTTTTCTGTTCTGGTCTTCACTTAAGGTGCAGCGGGTTTAGGTTTTTTTAATTATTCCTTGAAAGTCTCTAGAAGTATATATAAGGAGTACCTGTCTTCTATACCCATGAATTATCTATCAGTATTTCCAGTAATATCATGAAGGTATTGTGTACCTATTACAGGAATGAAAAATGTCCACAACATTAAAAGAATGCAGTTCTGAACTGGTCACTCGTGAACATTTATTTTCTTTAATATTCATGACAGAACTACTTTCATAAGGAATTTTAATTTAAAAGTCCCCTACCCCAGGGAACATTAAAAGGATCCTACAGAACAGTTCATTGATAAATGCACACCACAACAAAAACATTTGTGCAGATCAGATTTTACCTGGACATAGGGAAAAAGAAAGAAAATTTAGAACCACTGTTTATTTCATTGAAAGATTTATTTCATAATTATGTAAGATATATTCCTTGTGGTTAATACATTTTTCACAAATAAAGTAACTACAGAATTTAAACCTTGGGTATGACATATAATACTTACTCTTTGGAGTAGCCTTATGCATAAATAATAAATCTTTTAGGTCCATCTCCACGTATTTGTACCACTGTTCTAGGCACTGCATATGCAGGTAGTAATATTCAACCATTTACACATCCTTTACTCTAAGTAGCCAAAATGCATATGGGAGAACTGACTGCCCACAGTTACACAGGAAAGAATGGCAGAGATGGAAATGAATACAGAAAAGCTGGATACTTCTACCCATAAATTACCAACAAAGAGAGCATCTAAATTTCAGAAGATGACACAGATTTTACATTTGCTAGCACTATCTATTCCCCAATGGGAAGCGGGAGGCATCAATATTCCATTTAACCAGAAACCTACAATAAGTTCATACGGCAACCAACAGCCAAACTTCTGCAAGGCTCAGTGTCATTAATACCACCATCCATCTACTGTACAAGAACCTCCTGGTCAGAGGATTTTTCTGTGGAATTGGCAGGCTTGGATACCTGCCTTCCTCAAATATAGGAATTTCAAATAAAGTGGCAATACAGATTATAGGTATCATGTGGAGGGCACCTTCTTCTGAAGATGAGTAACTCTGTTAGTGGTGAAGAATTAAGGAGAAAAGTAAACAGAGGGCAGGTTGAATTTAGCCTGATCAGTAAATCTTCTGCAAAGGTCTGGATTCAGGCTGCTCATGTAGCTCATTTACTCACATAAAACACAACAGGAGGTCAGTAACAGAAAGACCCAGAGATCATCTTATGTATCTGCACATAATGAAAACACATTGTTTCAAAAGTACATGAGATATCTGGATTATGGTTCAGGCAGGTGTGGCATGACTTGGCCTGGCCTCTACACAGGTCAACAATTGCCTTAGTATATCCAGAATTTCAAAGCATACTTAGAGTCATACCAGCCCCACTGCTTCTAACCCCAAACTTCCTACTAACTTGTAGGGTAACCATTAAGGATCCCCACTGGATATAAAAGGAGGCAGATAAGAAAAGGAAAAAAAAAAAACTTTAGTCCTCTTTTATTACTGAATCATTACAGTTTTTAGGTTGGAAAGTGTCTCTGGAAGTCAAGAACACATTGCTCAAAGCCTTGTTCAGTCAACTTATGAACAGTTTAGAAGATGGAGATAGTAAAAGCTCTCTGGACAATAATGAGGAAAAGCTTGTAGGACCAAAAGTTTGATATATTTTTCCAGCATTGTCACTGGGTCTAGTAAAAGGTACAAATAGGTTACAAAAATGTTACAATACCTTTCTCCTACATTAATTAAACTGAACTTCAAGCAAGAAAGTTATCTTAACATATTTTAAATAGCTGGATAATACTTTAAAATATTTATAGTAAATATAATATTATCACAAATTCAGTTCAGGATTCTTCCAAACTGAAGAATATTCATTTTGTTAGGTTTTCATCTTATTTTATCACCAACTTATAAAAGAATATCCCTGTACAATATGTTGGGGTTTTTTTTAAGAAAAATGAAAAATGGAATTACCCAAAAAAGATAACAAAAATGGAATATACAGGTACAAAATTAAAATAAAAATTAAATCTCTTCCCTCTTACTGTCAAAATGAAAGAATACATATTTGCCACAGCTCACACTTCGAAACCAATTCAGTTTTCTTTGAAAAACAGACCAACTTGTCTTAAACTTTTCTATAAACAGGAAATGTAAAAATATTTGTGTGATTTTCTGGTTCAGAACATTAAAGAATGCAGAGCTTTATGCATTACGGAACCAAAATGTACTTTTTACTATAAGGCTTTACAGACAGTGAAACCATGGTGATACTGCTGTGCACTAGAGCAGCTTAATGAGAGCCTATAAAGTTGATCCCTTTTGGTGCATTGTGCCATGTACAGCTTACAGCTGGTATAGAATTTTTAAGAGATGAAGCAGGAGTGAAAAAGCCAGTCAGGGACACTCAAAGCTTACGATTGTGCTAGTAAAACAAAAAGTGTTAGGGCAATAGCCCAGGCACTGGATATCTATATTCTCAAATTGTTAAAATGGCCAGCACTTCCCAAAATTCTTATGCACAGTTTGGGGATCATTCACAACAGTCCAGGGATCATTCACAACAGTCAGCCTGATCAAAACCATTCTGTTTCAGAAACCAACAGAGTGTAATAATATTGAGATAGTCAAACACTGTCAGTTAACAAAAAAATACCATGAGTCCTCAAACTGCAAATTTGCAGTAGTGAATGAGAATTTCACTGGCAATCATGTCTGTCATAAGCAAAGCTTGTGAGCTCTGAGATACATCACAAGTAATCCCTATAATTGCGAGTTTCTTTTAGTCCAGACATTAAGTAACTCCACACGTT
Organism: Charadrius vociferus; assembly: GCF_000708025.1. Lineage (NCBI taxonomy): Eukaryota > Metazoa > Chordata > Aves > Charadriiformes > Charadriidae > Charadrius > Charadrius vociferus. The sequence goes on from NW_009648369.1 coordinate 7,757,323, forward strand.
TGTCTTTCTATACATTATATCACACCTTTTCCCATATGTTTTGGGACACATAATTTGATATGGAAAACGGTTTTGAAGCAGTGCTGAGGACATTATGTTTTGCCATATAAGCTATGAGGATACATTTGCAGTATAACTACTAAAATGCTCTGAGATCAAAAAAACCCTCCAGGATTCTGTACCTGATACCCAGTTATGTCTCTTAAGCAGTTACGTTCACTTTGAGCTGAAAATCTGTACAAATCACATCTATTCCTATGCCTTTTCTAAGTATCTTAAAGATCCCACAAGGAAGCACTCTAGCCATTTTATTTAGCTTCTGTTTTTCCTGCAGCAACAGAAAAGAAAGCTGATGGGACAGACAATGAGCATCCACACTCAAGATGTAACTTGCACTTTAAGCATGGAGTGCCCTTGTAAAAGTGGACCAGTCCCAACTAAGAAGCTGTATTTCAGTCTTGAGCTTGCCCTGGACACTATTAACCAACCATAAGTCCAGAAACAGATATCAGTCTCTGGCATAATATTTTGAATATCAAAAATGTCAAGACAGCTTAAGAATTTTGGATATTGCTCCTGATCTGCACAGGAAGCTGTAAAGAAATAAGCCCAGAAAGTAGTGGTCTTAAAGTGCTTAATCTAATACGTGGATCTGGAAGAGTGAGCTGATATTTGATTTTTCAGGCCAGACAGGAAAATACACTTAGTATGCTTATGTTAGTATATCACAGTATATATAAGAAAAATGTGCATGTTTTAATCTGCATCCTGAAATCACTGAACAATCATTCCCTGCATTTTCCAGTTTGTAGTATATAATACATAGCCTTGATCATTTTGCAGGGATCACCTAAAGAATAAAAGAAGTTTAAATTAGAGAGGGGGGATCTGCCTGCACTAAATCACAATGCTTTTGGAAAACAGAAATAAATCTGACCCGATCCTCTCACTTCTGACCAAACTTTGTTCTTAAAATGTCTGCTAGAAAGACCAATGCACTTAGACTTGCCTGTATACTTAAGAGAGGTACTGATCAGGATTGGAAGGTAAGAAAAGGAGATTTACTTATCTTGTAGTAAGGAGGGAATATGACAACTGGACCCCATGGATGTTCCATTTATAGGTTTTTCTGCAGGACTCAGGGGACAGGGGATTTATAAAGCGGTGCTGTGGGAAGCTGATAGGCGAGAATGATAGTCACAGCTTTTTTAATTGTCATGGTTTCAGCTGGGATAGAGTTAACTTTCTTACTAGCAGCTGGTGTGGTGCTGTGTTTTGAATTTGGGAAATAGTGTTGATAGCACACTGATGGACTTGGCTGTTGTTAGGAAGTCAAGGCCTTTTTTGCTTCTCATACCACCCCACCAGCAAGTACGCTGGGAGGGGCACAGGGAATTGGGAGGAGACACAGCTGAGACGGCTGACACCAACTGACCAAAGGGATATTCCATGCCATGTGATGTCATGCTCAGTATGTAAAACTAGGGGATGAAGAAGGAAGGGGGACACATTTGGAGTGATGGTGTTTTACCTTCCCAAGTAACTGTTAAGCATGATGGAGACCTGCTTTCCTGGAGATGGCTAAACACCTGCCCACCGATGGGAAGCAGTAAACGAATTCCTTGTTTTTCTTTGCTTATGTATAGCTCCATCATACATAACAGTTACTTGGAAAGATAAACGCTGTCACTCCGCACGTCCCGCCTTCCTCCTTCCCCCAGCTTTTATCACTGAGCACAACATCATATTGTATGGGATATCCCTTTGGTCAGTTGAGGTCAGCAGTTCCAGCTGTTTCTCCTCCCAACTCCTGGTGCACTCCAAGCCTACTCGCTGGTGGGGATGGTGTGAGAAACACAAAAGACCTTGATGCTGTGTAAGCACTGCTCAGCACCAGTTAAAGCTTGCCTGTGTTATCAACACTGTTTTGGTGGCAAATCCAAATTATACAAGCTACTCGGAAGATAATTAACTCCATCCCAGCCAAAACTAGTACACTAAATCACGAAAATACAGCAAGTCTTCAATATGTAAAAGTATCATTTTTTCTGACTGACCAAAAAATACCAGTGAAAACTAGAAAAGAAACAAATGTGAAGGAAGGAAAAGAATTGCTGGCAATGCATGACAGTATGTGGGGAGGATGACAGATTGAGGAGAATGCTATGCTCTAAACAGAATCAAGCAGAGGAATCTAAAAGTCTCTTTCAAACTGCTCTCACAGCCCACATGCTTAGTAGCCATCAACTTCTCTGAAAGTCCCAGCTTATTAATTCATTCATTAAAAGCCTCTTCCACCTTCCCCTTAATCCTTTTCCCTCCAGGACTCTACCTGCAGCTCTCGGCACTGCCATATCTTGCTAGTACCCATCATCAGACTCCTGTTGGCAACTACGAGCTGCAAAGCAACCTTAAGGAACTGAAAGGAAAATAGAAATTGTTTTTTCTCAGCAGTGGTAATTTGTGACCAGGGAATGATCTGGCACGGTGGGCGAGAAGGCCCAACTGTGCAGAAGCAGTTAAACTGGTTGGAAGCAGGAACGCAAGAGACAGAAAGCCTCCCTGTAAGTGAGCAAAGTTTCCCTTGGTGATGAGAAAAGAAACAGCCTCAGCATTGTATTGTATCCATCCTGGAATGGGAGTGCTCAGAGGCCATCTTTCGGCAGCAGAGCTGTGCTGGGGAATGAACCCAAGGCTGGGCTGAGGCGCCCCATGCTGACACACACAGGACTGGTGCTAATGCAAGTGGGTATGAGGAACTCGTTTATAAGATGTGTTTGCAGTGTCCTTGTAGAATGGCTTATGGAGGTAGGACTGTATCCAATGCATTTTCCATGATTTTCTTTTTTTCATATTTAAGCACAAATTTGTGTTTAATTCACTTCAAGGGGTATAATGAAAATTCCCCAGCAAAATGAAGCCCCATTCCTGTATGTCAGAAAAAAAATTAAATATAGGCATAGTCTGCACTTGCCAGAAGTTTTTGCAGA
>NW_009648370.1:0-5393 GCF_000708025.1 Charadrius vociferus
CGCTCCTCGCCGCTGACGGACGCGGTCGTTGAAAGCAGCCAAATTCACATCGTGGCTGTAGCTGCGAAGTGGCCGATGCTGTTACTGTCTTCAAAAGGGAGTTTTGTGGGTTGGTCGGTGTTTTCTTTTTTTAAATTATTTTACGGTTGTTTTCTGTGCACAAATTCATACGAGGAGAGTATTCTGTTAATCGGAGTACGGGATGTAACGCAGCCTAAATTAGGCTTCACGGCTCCTTCCTCCGAACTGGAGGGGACAACAAGGCTGGAGGTTGCCGCAGGTTTTGGGTTTCTTTTTCCCCTTGGAAGGAGCGTGGAGGAGGGACGCGAGCTGAGGAGACCGACTTGCTGCGAGGAGGTCGTAGGAGCTCCTGAAACACCCGTTTGAGGGCGGTGGTCCCCGAGGCGTCTCCCACGTCCTCCGTGGTCTCAACCACGCTGTCTCTAAACCAAACCTCCCTGTCCGTGACGGCAAAGCTCCTTCCTCGCTCTGTGCGGGCTCTGTGTTCTGAGTTGAATTCAGTGACCGACGATGCTTTTGTCTCCCCCCGACCCGAGTTGCCCCTTTTCTGCTTTCCCTCGCAGCGCAGGTTGTAGCCTTAAGCAAAGCTAACGAGGAACTGGGAACACCGGAGCTGTCTCCCGTCTGCGGCGCAGCGTGCGGGGCGAGGGGCGGCTCTGCCCACCCTGCCCGCTCCTCCTGCCGGCAGCTCCCGGCGTCGCTCTGTTGACAGGCACAAGGAGCTGCTTTGGGTTTGGGGGTTTTCCCCAAAAAGACTGGATGATCTGACTCCACGCCAAAGGTTTTTTCCTCTTAATTCGATGCCAACTAAATGAAGCAAGGATCTCTTGATTTAAAATGAGTTTTCCAAATGCGTTTTCGGAGCTAATTTGCTGGCTTATTGGCGCATTCTGCCCCATTAACCCAAAGAAATGTGCGTTTCGGTGCGCCAGCCCAGCCTGCAAACCACCACTGCCGCCCAGAGTTGGGTGTCGCTGCCCGGTGTCCTGCTCCTCCTCCGCTGCCCTCTGCCCCGGGGTAGATGGGAAGAGGTCTTCTGGTCTTGACCCGGATCAGGCCCTTAGTCCACTGCTGCCTTACCCGAGGAACTCGGATGGGAGAGCGGCACCTGTGGCTTATCCTGCAGAAGGGCTTCCGAGCCAGAGAGAAGTCAGAGAAGTCAGGAACAGGAGGTGGTCTGGCCAAGACCTCGGGGCGAACCCCCCCTCGAGGAACTCGCCCGCCTACGTCCCTTCCAGGGAAGGTCGTGCCTCAAAGCGATGAATTATCGCCCTGAAACCACCGACGGTCGGGTCAGTCTACCAAGTAATTCCGTATTGCGTTTGGGCTACTTTGGGGTTTTTTTTGTTGGTTTGTTTTTATACACATAAGAAAATGGTCGATTTTATCTATTTTTGTATAGTTTCACATTTTGTATTCACGGGGAAATTTTCCGGAGTGTTCTTTTACTCGTGCACAGTGTCTTTTGAAGCGGTGCGGTTTCCCGTTGGGGGGGAGAAGAGGCCGTTGGTGGCGCTGCCGCCTCTGCCCGTGCGGCGCACGGGGACCACCGCGCTCCTCGCGTCCCCTCGAAGGTGCTGTTCCCCGTTACCCCCGGGGCCGCTCTGACACCTCCCCGGGACACGCGCTCTCTCTTTGCGCTCAGACCTCTTTGTTCCAATACCGCTTTGCCACACGCCTCCACTCTTCTCTCTTTTGGAGCTTTGGTTTTGATCTGAGTTTGTGGACTTTGGTGATTTCTCCCTGAAAGTGTTGTTGACCGTCTTTGAATCCAGAAACCCCTTTTCCCTTCTGTGTGCGTAAATTATTTTATCCAAAACGTGTTTTTTTCTTACATCCGCGGGCGGGAGATGCCGTTGGGCGGTGGGTGGCGGCGCTCTCGCAGCCGGTGACAGCTTTGCTCTGCCGTGGGTGCTCCCTGGCCGGGCTGGGAGCTCGCCCTCGGCCCTGGCGCCGGCGGCATCGCCCGCTGCGGGTGGGAGGATCGCTCTTGCAATAATCCCGGGGTGGGCACGGGATTAGCGGGGCGTTCCGCCTTCTCCTCCCCTCCCGCCGTGCCGAGCCGGGGCAGCTCCGGCCCTCTGCCGCCTGCCTGGCCGGCACCGGGGAAGCATCTCCCCGCAGCACCGCTGCCTCAGCGCCGGGGTCGGAACGGGCAGGAGAGCTCCTGGGAAGCCCCGGCCCAAAGACGGCAGCCAAAAGCAAAGATTGTCCCCTTCTTTCCCCCCGGCCGACGCAGCAGAGACGGCGGTTGCCGCTGAGACATTGGGCTCGGCGCAGATTTTTGAGTCTTTTATTGACGAGGTCTTCACCCGACGCTGCTTTTCTCAACGTGTCTCTGCCGCGGGTTTGCCCCCTCCTGGGGACGGGACGGGCACAGCGCTCGGCCGATGTTCCTGGGGCGCTCGCGCCCGCCCCGCGTTTCACATTCCCTCTGCCCCTTCATTTTGCGGCTCCCTCCTCTCCAGCGGGGGCGATGCTCTTCTCGCCGGGGCCGAGTCGCCCGAGGAGCTGCGCGTGGCTGAAGGGGTAAACCCCAATCCAGAAAAGCCTCTGAGTTCTAAAGAAAACAAATAAGTAGCGCTGGTCCCCGTTTGCCCCGTGCTTGTCCTCTGCCGTCCCAGGTGACCACCTTGTCTGAGTTTTGTGGGGTTTTGTCTTTTCCTTTCCGCTCTCACTGCTACTCGTCCTTAAAACTTTTGAATGTATTGACTGTGTTTTACGATGAATGTTCCTTTCACTGCATTCTAATGAATAAACTTCAGATTTTTAGAGCACACGGGATCTCCCTTGTGGTTTGGTTCTTTCCTGCTTCTTTTAGGCGGGATTTCTTCTTTTCCTTTTCCTCCCATCTGTTTATCAGCGGCTGTCTCAGCGGGAAAGGCAAGAGCAGAGATGCTTTAGAGAGCCCAGCACGCCGCTGGTCCCTGGCACGCACTCCTCGGCCAAAGCCCGGCCGGTCGGTCAGCCCTGCAAAATCCCCACAGGTGGAGGCACCGGCCCCAGAGTCACACTGTCCCTCTTCGTTATCAGCATTACGATTCAGTAGCATCAGTTTCTCGGTCTATTGGTTCCTCCGGGCTGTGGCTCTGCTGCAGCCCTGTGCCCCGCTGCCCCGGGAGCGTCCTCGGGCAAAGGCACGTGCTCGTGGGCACCGCCGAGAACAGCATCTTCCCCCGGCTGATAGCGGATAAATAGCTTATCCCTCCGCTGGCTTTTCATTCGCGGCCTCTCCAGCATCGCTTTGGGTGCTGGAAGGCTGAAACGAGAGTTGCTGCAACTCCCAGAGGCGAGCGCTCGCTCGGGGCGAACAGCAGCGCTGCCCCAAGAGCGGTGGGGATGTGTCAGCCCCGTGGGGGGAGGGTAGGGGACCTCTCCCGCTGTCGGTGGGGCGGCGGAGGGGCTCCCAGCAGACCCCACGCACCACAGAGCGGCGTTTCTCTGAAACCGGGCACAGCCCGCGGCGCGAGGAGGTGCAGAGCGGAGGCCGGGTGAGGGGCGGGCGGCAGTGTCGGGATGTCCCGGGCGCTCGGTGCGGCGCCAGAGCAAAGCGCCTCTCTCCTCTCCCCTCCACCATTCCGCCCAGCTGCTTGACGGAGTCCCCGCATCCTCCTCACCTTCCTCCTCCCTCCCGCTGCACCTCCCCAGGGCCGGGGGGCGGCGGGACGGGAGGTGCGATGTTTCACGGTGATGCCCTCTCCCCATCCCTGTGACCGCCATTCATGGCCACAAAAAAAGGGGAAAAAAGGCAACATAAACCAGGTTGCTCAGTGACTGGTATCATGGCACCCCGTGCTTCACCCTGCTCCACCAGGATGGGGGCCAGGGGCTGCTCCCCGCTGGGGTTTCTCCCCCCCAGCTCCCCTCCGACTGCTGTGGGAAACCCCCATCCGCCTGTCCCGGGAAGGACCCAGCCGTGCTGGCGGCCGCACCCCACGCGTCTCCGATGGTGTGTTGGCATCCACAGCTCCGCGGCACCGGGGAGTACCTGTCCTTGGCCGGTGGTCCCCTGTGGGATGGTGCAGGGGGATGCTCGGAGCCCGGCACCGTGGCACCCTGTGCTTCACCCTACTCCACCAGGATGGGGGCCAGGGGCTGCTCCCCGCTGGGGTTTCTCCCTCCCAGCTCCCCTCCGACTGCTGTGGGAAACCCCCGACCCATCCAGCCATGCTGGATCTGCTCTTCCTGACCCAGTGAGGTGGCCGTGGCTGTGGCCGGTCCCTGCACCCCACGCAAAGCACCCCAGGAGGCAGGAGCTGGGCTGTCCCAGCTGCGGTGCTTCATTTCTGCAACCTGTGTCGCAAGAGGCCCCTGACACATCCTCCCCTGCTCTACGTGTGTATCTTTATTTCCTGAGCTGGGAGGATGGAACTCAAAGAGGGAGCAGAGAGATGGAGAGACGGGAACAAGAGAGGCAAGAAGCTGCGCTGGGCTGCACCGTGGGTGTGGAGGTGGCAAAGGCGGCCGGGCCCCTCGGCGTCCCCCATCCCTGGGGATAACTTCATCCCAGCTCACCTCCGCAGCCCCCACGTGGGGCGGGTGAAGAAGAAGGTCAAAGCAAATGAGCGTGGCATCTTCAAGGCAGAGCCTCTTGCTGCTCCCCTGGGTGCTCCCCCACCGGACACCCCCTCCTCTGGGGTCCGCGCCGCCCTTGTGCTGCCCTCAGAGCGAGGTCTGGTTTAGGTGCGAGCTCACGGCGGCACATGGGGCTTCCCTGCGGGAAGGGATGGAGTTTTGGGGAGGAAGACCTGGGGCTGAAATGCTGCTCCGCTTGCGCTGGGTCCTCCCCAGGCTGCCATCAGCGAGTCGTGCCTGGTCCCATACTGCCCCCGGTGCCCTTGGCTCTGCTGGCTGCAGGCTCAGCGCCCCTGAAGCTCCAGCCCCAGCTCCATCTCCATTCCTCCCTTCTCTGCTCCTGACCTATGGACAGGTACCACATGCGCTCCTGGAGCAGCTGAGAGGCTCCATCAGCACCTCATGAGCCTCATCTCCCACCGCAAAGCCCCTTGGCTCACCCGAGGGCCAGAGCCATCCCTGGTGGGGACCTCATCCTGCATGGCGCTGCCCGAGCATCCCCAGTGGGAAGAAATAAGCTGGGGTTTGAGGAAAGAGCACAGCGGGGGTGAGGTCCTGGTCCCCAGGGACACCGTCCTGGGGCTCACCCCCACCACCCCTCTCCCAGGCCCTCGAGGAGATCGATGGCATGAAGGCGGCGCAGTCCGACGTGGGAGAGGACATCCGGGCGATGCAGGAGGTGCATGGCTTGGTGAGCCGCCGCCGTCGCCCCCGGGAGGGAGCTGGGCCCTCGCCACCTCCTGCCCTTCTCCCCGTTGCCACCCCAGCCCCTGCCCACGGCCATCATCCACCGGCGT
>NW_009648370.1:12040-13221 GCF_000708025.1 Charadrius vociferus
CGGGCTCGGAGGCCGAGGCCGTTGCCTGCGCCGAGTTTGATCAGGGCGGCGTGCTGCTGGCCTTTCAGCCGGACTTCCTGGACACCGACCCCCCCGGCCTGCACTCCGGGGACCTGCTGAGCCTCATCTTGGGAGACGTCACGTCCCTGAAGAGCTTCGATTCCCTGACGGGGTGCGGCGACGACATTGCTGAGCCCGACGTCGCCGAGAGCTCCATGGCGGTGGAGCGCAGCAGGGACGCCGCTAAACGGGGCTCCTGCCTGGTCACCTACCAGGGCGGTGGGGAGGAGATGGCCGTGCCGGAGGAGGCGGAGGAGGACCTCCGCCAGCTGTGGAGCGGCAGCGCGGCCGGCGACGGGAGCTATGGCGCCCCGGTGTCGAGTGGCGGTTTGGAGACACGTGCCTCGCGGGAGGCGGGAGAGCCCCCCTACGCGGGGGACGCGCTGGACGGCGTTGACCTGCTGACGCCGCAGAGCGACCAGCAGGAGTCGGCCCCGAACAGCGACGAGGGTTATTACGACTCCACCACGCCGGGGCTGGAGGACGAGGGCGGAGATGGGCTGGGCGAGCTGAAGAAGGACCGTCTTCCGCGCGACAGTTACAGCGGTGATGCGCTTTATGAGTTTGACGCGCTGCTGAGCCCCTCTCACGGGGAGGAATCCCTGTTGGAGAGCAAAGTCTCGCGCCCGGGCATCTTCAGCTACTTCTTGGACTTCTGCCTCCCCGCGGAGCAGAGCCTGATGCAGCTGCTGGATGAGAAGAGAGGGCCGATGGAAACGGAAGAGGAGCGGCTGGCGGCCATTCAGAAGGAGCTGCTGTACTGGGAGCTGCGGAGGGAACCGGTGCCGAGAGGACTGGATGTTGGCGGCAAGGAGAAGCGTGCGCGGGAAAAGCAGCGCGGTGAATGTAAAGCTCGAGCGGGCAGCTCCATCGGCAGGAATCCGAGTGGCCTTGGAGGGGAGGCGGTGGCCTCGCACGCCCCGCACAGGGGGGTGCCTGGCGGGGTTTCGGTGGCTGGGGCTGAGAACGCGGAGTGGGGGGACTTTGCGGGGACTCTGTGTCCCGAAAACGGTTGCAACGGCCAAAGGGCCCCGGGAAGTTGCCTCGTTCAGCTGAGGAAGAGCGACCCGGGGTTCGATTCGGAGCCGGACTGTGGGCTGTTTGGGGGCTCCATCCCCGGC
>NW_009648370.1:13247-13466 GCF_000708025.1 Charadrius vociferus
CGGGCTCGGCCTTCACCCAGAACCTCCCCGCCCTCCCCACCATGGTCACCTTCGACATCGTGGACGTGGAGCAGGAAGGGGAGGGGGAGTGCGAGCGGCATCCCGAGCTGAACGCCGGCGAGGACATTGCCGAGGCCTTTGAGGACGGCTACGGCCGGAAAGAGTCGCTGGCCGAATGTGAGGAGGGGCTGTGCGCGGGGTCCCCGCCGGGCCGCGTGC
>NW_009648370.1:14691-15207 GCF_000708025.1 Charadrius vociferus
CGCTGCTGGAGAGACGCCGGGAAGGGAGGCGCTGCCAGCGCGGCCGGTTTGGGGGTTTCTGTGGGGGGGAGGTGGGGGAACAAGCCTTGGGAAGCTTTGGAGAGAAATGGGGTTCTTTTCTTCCTTTTCCGGTGAAATGTTTTTGGTTCAGACTCACTTTGAATGTTTTCCATCTGGGTCTGCGTTCGGGGCGTTGGGAGGACGGACGCCGGCTATTTCCAGAGCGAGGACGGGAGGTGGGTCAGCTGAAAGGGGAGCTTTGCAGTAACGTTTTTATTTATTTATTTTATTTTCCCCGTGGCCCAAAGGATAGCGGGAGCTCGTGTGTGCGTGCCCGTAACGTTCTCCAGGTGTGGTTTGAATGTGCTCAAAGATACCGCGCTCGGAGAGATGTGCTGGCGATGGTGTCCCTTCGAAGAACAAAGTGTCGGTCCCTCCTGCGTCGTGGTCGGTCTTCACAGTGCCTAATTCCCGGTCGAATCCTTTCCCGTGCTTTGTCCCGCGCTCCTCGCCGCT
>NW_009648371.1:0-4189 GCF_000708025.1 Charadrius vociferus
GGCTGAGGCCAAACCACGACAATGTACTTGCAGTAAAGAGAAAAAATACCTAGAAGAAAGTTATTTTAAAACCTGAAGTTTTCATCAAATTTGTTTTTATTTTGATATTAGAAAAAAAATAATTAAAAATAGTTTAGAAAATCTTGTGAGAGTAATAACAGTGTTCATGAATTCTGCAACTCAGATCTATAGAAGGGATGTTAAATCTAGTTTCCTCTTAGTGACAGGATTTTCTGCTTTTGACTTTTGGCAAATGTTAAGTGAATAAGTTAAAACTTCAAAGAAAGGTGAGATGCTCTTGTTCCTCTGTTCCAAGACTTTGAAATTCTGACTCTTCTAAATCGGTTCAACATGTTTAATTTTAAGAAGTCACTTTCACATTATCATTTTACTTGTAACACTGATGCTTTTATACCTAGTAACTTAGTAGTGAGCTAAACTCTCCCAACAGATATCCAACACAGGGCTCCTTATAAGGAAGAAATAATTCACTCCCGGAGTCTATTTTCAATAAAGATAAACTGAATGTGCTCATTCCTTGAGGAAATACAGAACAGCATTAATTCACACAGCTCTGGGACTCTGGCATATACAGTGCCCTCCCCTTCAGTCCATCTCAGAATGACTTCATACATCAAGTATCAAGCCACAAAAAGTCAGAGAACATAGAAATGAATCTTAAAAGGATTTAGGTCAAATTAGGATGTTTGTATCTTTTCATTATTGTAGAATACTGGTAAAGTACTCTTAGTATTTTAAGTACATTTTCCTTAATGCTTTTAGATTCTAGCCTGCGCTGATTTGAGGTGAAACAGAACCAAGTTTCTGTTCAGAAATTTCACTTTTCAGTTGTCTGTTCTGACTGCACTCTCTGAAATTAATGGCATATTTTTCAGACAGTATCCGCTTCTAGCAGAGATAAGGCCTGATATTTACAGTTAATACCAAGGAATGGTATGCAGAGAGGCTCTTGCTTATACTTATTGCTCTAACACCCAAGGTCAGGTAACTTGGTTATTTGCCCCGTTGGAGGGTCGGAAGAAGAAAAGTGTAGAGGGGTCCCACCTGCAGGGAAGAGCAGACAGGACAGGCGACCCAAAACTGACCAACAGGGTATTCCATCCCATCTGCCTCATGCTCAGTATAAAAACTGAGGGATCAAAGGGTCAGCCTCTTTCTTCAATGGCCGGTCTCCAAGGAGCAGTCTGTTCATCTGCCTTTGATCACAATCCATGCATTCCTGAATCCAGATCTGGAATCCAGTTCCCAGCCTGGGCCTTTCCCAGTGTCTGCTGGTGACGTGATGTTCATCCTGGGAGCTCAATATTGGTTTTGTATATATTTCATTATTTTCTTATTAATATTTCATTCCTTTTCTTATTATTATTTTATTATTAATATTTAATTAAAGTAGTTTAGTTTCTTTTCAACTCATAAGTCTCTCTCTCTCTCTCATTCTTCTCTCACTTAGGATAGAACTTAGAGAGCATCTGTCATTTGTTTCAGTGGCCAGCCCAGCCCAACCCAAATCACGACAGATTTATAGATGCCCAACATGGGCCTCAACCAGGGCTCTGACAGATTGCCTGAATAGTTTGAATTCTGGTTTGCACAGTTAAGAGAATAGGAGTTTTTCTACAAGAGTCTTAAGGAGTTGGAAATTAGAACAGACAGCTCACATCATGTTGTTCTTAAGTGAAACGTTGTACCATGTCTTTATAGTGTTTTGTTTAAAGTTAGTTGATACAACGCTGCTTAACCTGCCATATGTGTTGCATAATTTATTTGCTCTTTGTATTTGTATGCGGTGGGTGAAACATGTTATTCTGCTGTGATGTTTAATACTAATCAAGCTTATCGCAGTATCGATAACAACTTTACCTGCACACCTTGGGCATCATGTAATAAATTCTATTACTAATTACCCTTTCAATCTTACCTTGGGAAAGTTTTCCTCACCCTTTAATGCTTATGCCAAATTGACACCACCAGAGCTAGGGGATGGAAACCTTTTACATTTTGGAAATGATTGTTACTTTCTTAAAATCATGATTTTAAGAAATCATTAATGTATTGCAGGAGTGGTTTCATATTAAAACTTGGTGCAGGAGAAGATGCAAGACATGCACTGCTGCCACTCAAATCCTACAAGCCACTCGTGATTGGCAAGTGAACGTAGACCCTGATGAAATGCCATGGAAGCAACCTATGTTGTGGAAGTTTGTGCAGAGTGCACCACCAATGCATTCCCCACACATTGCCAACAATGATCTGGGGAGGATCAGATGCCAACACACCAAATGTAAATGAAGTGGCTAAAAGAGTATGACAGTATGAAGACAGTCTCTCTCGTCCCCTCACTGTGGAAGCCGTGGAAAAACTGGCTAAGAAAATGGCTGTGAAAAAAGAGAAATTGTTTGATTAACTGTTTGATGAACTGTCCAGGATGGAGGAAAGATCCCACTCTTCTCTGCATGGACCCATGTCGCAGCCATCAGGAGAAGATGCCCTCCTATGAGACCAGCTCAAGAGAGACAGAACACGCTACAAGATATCCTGTGGTATTGCCTCCGCAACCATAGAGAGGACATGAGGAAGTGGGATGGAGAACCTACCTCGGCCCTACAGGCATGAATGAGTGAGTTGCAAGGTAAAACAGATAGAAGAAAGAACTCTCCCAGGAGGATGGCTGCTCTGGCCAATGGTGAGCAGTTCTATGGTCCAGGTAGGAACTCATCTGCTAATTGTAGATGTTGTTCTCAAAATTAGAGGGGCCCTGCCTCCAGCCAGGAGGACGAGAGGGACAACCGAGTTCATTGGACTGTGTGGATTCGATGGCCTGGCACGTTAGAGCCACAAAAGTACAAAGCCCCGGTGGACACTAGTGCACAGTGCACCCTATTGCCATAGGCAATGGCAGAAATAGGCACTGGCAGAAACTGTCACTATTTCCAGAGTGACAGGGAGGGCCTCAAGAATTGACTGTATTGGATGCGAAAGGAAGCCCAACTGGAATAAATGGGAGAAACACCCCATTGTGACTGGCCCAGATGCTCCCTGCATCCTTGGCATAGACTACCTCAGGAGAGGGTATTTTAAAGACCCAGAAGGGTATCGGTGGGCTTTTGGTATAGAGGCTGTAGAGACTGAGGACGTTACGCAGCTGTCTACCTTACCCGCTCTTTCAGATTACTTCAGAGTTTGTGCATGCAGAAGCCCTTGGATCAGTCCGAACAGGACGAGACATTAAAAAGGTGCTCTACACCGCAGCTGGGGACAATGGCCCTACCTGGAGCCTCTGGCAGAAAGCACAAGGGTAGACTAAAGGTCAACCCCTACGATTTTGTAGTCGAAGATACAAAGGCTCCGAGGCCAACTATACTCCAACTGAGAAAGACATATTGGCATAACTGGTAGAATGCTCAAGCCCTGTATTTATTACTGGAATGAGTGAAAATGACTGCAAGTGGCCTAATGCTTTGAAACATTATTAGGAATTAATTTCACTGAGTGGTGGCCAAGGGTATTTTTTCAAGTAGCTCATAGAATAATAGCCTTTGATTACATGCAGGAAGTTAACCGAGTCAAGGTTGCTGTTTTGCAGCCATTCTTTCCTCTCTGCGTAGCTCTGGAACCTCCCAAAACTGTGAGGCAGAAAAAGGAATGAACGCTCAGCTCAGCAAGGTCTTTCCACAAGAAGAACATCCATTGAAAGAAAAAACTACCTATAAAGTCAAATACATTTCCAGTATGGGTTTAACACATTTTAATTTCTTCCCTGGAATTAACACATCTTGCCCTGGTTTGAGGTAAAACAGAACCAATTTTGGTCAGTAACTTCGCTTCTTAGCTGGGCCTCTCTAACTACTGACATTAACAGCATATTGTGCAGACACTGTTCACTCTCTCAGAGTGATCAGACCTATGTTTATAGCTGATGCCCAGGCATGGTATGCAGAGAGGCTCCTGCTTATACTTATTGCTATAACACCCAAGGCCAACCAACTTTGTTATTTGCCCCGTTGGAGGGTCGGAAGCGGAAAAGCATAGTAGGGTCCCACCTGCAAGGAGGAGCGGACAGGACGGGTGACCCAAAACTGACCAATGAGGGTATTCCATCCCATCTGCCTCATGCTCAGTATAAAGGCTGAGGGATCAAAGGGTCAGCTCTCTTCCTTCAATGGCCGAC
>NW_009648371.1:4224-4431 GCF_000708025.1 Charadrius vociferus
CACACCAGAAATGCAGTTCCGGCCCGTCACCGAGTCCAGCCTGAGACTGCCCCAGTGCCAGCCGGTGTTGTGATTGTCATCTCGGGAGCTTGATACAGTTTTGTATATATTTCATTATTTCTCTTTTATTTTATTATTAATATTTCATTAAAGTAGTTTAGTTCCTTCTAAACTCGTAAGTCTCTTTTTCCTCCTCTGCCCCTCTCT
>NW_009648371.1:10225-11578 GCF_000708025.1 Charadrius vociferus
CCATCTGCCTCATGCTCAGTATAAAGGCTGAGGGATCGAAAGGTCAGCTCTCTCTCTTCCTGCAATGGCCGATGTCTGAGGAGGACTCTGTTCGTCTGCCTGCGATCCCGATCCTGAATGCAGATCCGGAATCCAGTTCCTGTCCGTCACTGAGTCCAGCCTGGGACTGCCCCAGTGCCAGCCGGTGTCGTGATTGTCATCTCGGGAGCTTGATATGGTTTTGTATATATTTTATTATTTCTTTTTCATTTTATTATTAATATTTCATTAAAGTAGTTTAGTTCCTTCTAAACTCGTAAGTCTCTTTTTCCTCCTCTGCCCATCTCTTTGAAGAGGGGTAGAGGAGAGCATCTGTCAGTCCCATCTGGGGTCCTCCAGGTCCCCAGTAGCCGATTTGGCTTAAACCACGACAGAGATGCCAGTTAATATCCCAGCAAGATATCTGCGAATTTATCAAACTGGCACCTCAAGAGTAACTGTTTTGTTTGGTCTATACCCAGAAGCACAAGCATCAGTTTATAGTCATTTCCTAACCAGAAGGTAGCTCTCATGATCTGAAAGGAAAAACACCTTGTAGTATATACAGAAAAACTCTGCAGAATACAGTTTAGTCCCTGTCTGTAGTCTGCAGTTTAAACTCCTTGGTTAAAAATCATTAGCCATTTTCTTAGTATAAAGCAACTGACATCAAAAAAAGGAAAAGTTCTATACCTAGACATAAAAAAATTCTCTACCTGTGAAATTACAAATCAATGCTACTGTCTAAGAGCTTAATAGCATGTAAAAAACCCAATACTTGCATATTCTAAACCACCTTCAGGTTTTCTGCTGATCTTTCTTTAAAAATCAAAGTCAGCAAGTCTGATACAGTTCATTGAATTTCCCAGTTTCCGCAAAGCTCTTCAATCACCTCTTTACAAAATAAACTATTGCTGTAGTCTGGGTGGTGGAAACAAAAGTAGATGTTAAGTTTCAAGTCAACTTGATGTTATTTGTACTTCTTACACCTGACACACTTGACGTTCTTCTGCTGCATTCTCCGATGGAGCCATGTCCCAACTGCGCACCTCCCAGCTGCATCATGGAAAATGTAGCCTAGCTGGGTAAACTAGCCTACATGAATGAAGCAACTAGGCACTCAAATTACGGCTTCTGCATCGCATGCTAACAAGTGCTGCTCATTGTTAAATCCAAGCAAGATGAATAAGCTTTCTCAACTGTAAGTCACCAAAAATGCCATTTTCA
Organism: Charadrius vociferus; assembly: GCF_000708025.1. NCBI lineage: Eukaryota > Metazoa > Chordata > Aves > Charadriiformes > Charadriidae > Charadrius > Charadrius vociferus. The sequence continues at coordinate 11,471 of NW_009648371.1, forward strand.
AGCTAAAGTTCCAAAATATTTAATTAATTAAAAATATTTATTATTCTAAAATGATACATCAAAGTCTCTCTCTATGAAAAAGATGGTATCAGCTTTATTTACTGGCTG
>NW_009648372.1:0-1353 GCF_000708025.1 Charadrius vociferus
GGTGGGATTTTCCGGCAGGAGAGAGCGGTTGAGCTCCATCTCTGCTTTCCCTCCCCCTCCCCTCCTCACCCCTCCCTCTCTCCCTAAAAAGAAATACGATCAAAAATTCCTTTTCCAGGTGGCAAAATCCCATTCGCCGGACCGGGAAGGACCGGGATGTCAAAACGACCGGCTTACGGGTTGAAAAAAAAGCCGAATCTTTCCGTAAGACGAAGTTCAGTTGTTAAATTTTAAGGGATAACCGATGGCTTTTTCCAGGCACTCTACCAACGAGCCGGCGGAAAGAAAATCCCTCTCCACTTCCACGAATTTGATGTAGATGGATTTGGGGGAGACGCCGGGTTCCACCAGGCAGTTCTGGGATAAAAAAGCGTTGATGCCCACCCAATCTTTGCTGAAGGTTTTGGAATTTGCCTGGAAATGTAAAAACAGGCACTGCTGGAGGGTCCGGACCTCGGCGATGCCGAGGTAACAGTAGATAATCCGAGCGGATTCCACATCCAAGCGGAGGGAGGTTTGAGGAGAAGGGATGTCCGCTTCTCCCGGGGTTTCGGCGGCGGCGGCGGCGACGTCTCGGCGTTCGGCCAGAGGGGAGGAAGGCTTGTGGTGACATTCTTCGGGCGTAGAGGCCGGGACTTTTGGGAATCCCTCCCGGTAATAAATACTGAACGACGTTAGCGCCGGTGGGTTTGGAGTGAGCGATGGGGATCCAATCGATCTCCATGTGCAGCTCCAAACACCGGGCTTCGCTGATGGTGATCTCCAAAAATTTATAATAAACGTTTTTCCAGTTCATTTTTTGCACCCGGGTCATGACGACCCGACCCTCGGGTTTTTCCGAATTGAAATATTCCCGCAGGCGTTTACCCAAAGGTACCTGAGAGCTGATTTCCGCGTAGTGGTACCGTATGTCCTCCTTCCAACGGGTGTTGTAACCGATGCCGAAAATGGCCAGTTTGTTAGAAAGGTGGAGGCGGGAAAAATCCGTCCAGCTCTGGAAAAGTTCCCACTTCAACTGCACCGACTCCAGGATCTGCACGATGTTCTGCATGACGTCGCGTTTCCTGGGAATGAAAAGATACGTTTTTAAAAAATAAATAAATAAATAAATAAAAAAATCGAGGGAGAAAAGGATAACGTCAGGAAAAGGGAGCGGCGAAACCCGCCCGCTGCGGCGGGAAAAATATTAATCCCCCTTTTCCATTCTTCCGGCGGCGGGAAAATGTTAATCCCCCTTTTCCATTCTTCCGGCGGCTTTTTGAAGCGGTGGGGGATTGGTTACGGATTGTATTTTGGGATTTGAAGGGCGTATCGATGACGGGGGGGGGGGGTTTATTTTGGAAAAAGGCAAAC
>NW_009648372.1:1469-1740 GCF_000708025.1 Charadrius vociferus
GAGAAAAGAGAAGAAAGAAGAGAGAAGAGAGAAGAGAGAAGAGAGAAGAGAAAAGAGGAAAGAGGAAAAGAGGAAAAGAGGAAAAGAGGAAAAGAGAAAGAAAAAAGAGAGAGAAAAGAGAAAAGAGAAAAGAAAAAAGAAAAAAGAGAAAAGAGAAAAGAAAAAAGAGAAAGAGAAAAGAGGAAAAGAGAAAAGAGAAAGAAAAGAGAGAAGAGGAAAGAGGAAAAGAGGAAAAGAGGAAAAGAAGAAAAGAGGAAAAGAGGAAAAAGAA
>NW_009648372.1:4065-6397 GCF_000708025.1 Charadrius vociferus
CGGGCTGCCCAGAGAGGTGGGGGAGTCTCCCACTCTGGAGACATCCCAAACCCGCCTGGACGCCGTCCCGCGCCACCGCTGGAGGTTCCCCCGCTCCGGCAGGATGATGTCCAGAGGTCCCTTCCAACCTCGACCATTGTGCGACGGCGTGAAACAGCCTCTCGTCTCAAAAACCCGCCTTCGAGAGGTCAAAGTACACCGCAGGTGAGTTTTGGGAAGGTTCTCCAAGCGCTGGAGGTTCCGGCGGAACCCAGGAGCTCCGCGTCCAGCCATTTCGATGCTGAAGATGATCGGGGCGCCCCAACTCTGCAAGGAGTCCAAGCGAGACCTCTTTGGACGCCGAACCTGGAGAACGCCTACGTTAGGCCGTGGGGAAGAAAAAGTTCGGTTTTTGGGGACGAGAGAGGAGAAGGAGTCGGCGTTTCGCGGCCAGACAGATGCGCCGCGCCGAGTTTAAAGCCAGGAGTCCCGTCCAAACCCAGTAGCGTGGGCAGATCTTCACTCAACAGCGGAGGAACCCAGTGAAGAACCGAAGATAAAAAAAAAAAATAATAGAGTCCCCACCTTTATTAATTGCGCTATAAATAGCAGCGCTAAGTTTAGCGCGGTGCAAAACAGAGCTGAAGCTCCGCTGGGGGAGAAATAAAAAGAGAAATGAGACATGAGTCACTCAAACTGCTCCTGCCGGGAAGAGGAATGAGTTCAGGTCGCGCGTACGAGGACACCACGGAGGTAATCCGCGCGGAGGAAGCGATAAGAGAGATGGGGAGAAAAAAGAAAAGAGGTTTCGGAAAGCTCCGCGTTGTGGTTTTAGCGTCCCACTCGCGCCAAGGCTGGGTGGTTTCGCTCTTCTGGGCTCCGTCTGGCCAACGCCGCCACGGAGAGGTAGAAGCAGCAAGAGTCCAGTTGTCCCTACGAGATGGTATGTCCAGTGCCTAAAGGGGCTCCAGGAGAGCTGGGGAAGGACTTTTTACTGGGGCATGGAGTGATAGGACGAGGGGGAATGGCTTCAAACTGGAAGAGGGCAGGTTTAGATTAAACATTAGGAAGAAGTTTTTCACTTTGAGGGTGGTGAGGCACCGGAACAGGTTGCCCAGAGAGGTTGTTGAGGCCCCATCCCTGGAGGTGGTCAAGGCCAGGTTGGACGGGGCCTTGGGCAACGTGGGCTGGTGGGAGGTGGCCCTGCCCAGGGCAGGGGGGTGGAACGAGATGATCTTCAAGGTCCCTTCCAACCCAAACCATTCTGTGATTTGTTGGTGGTGTGTGCAGGGGGATGGAGCGCACACTCAGCGAGTTTGCCAAGGACACCAAGCTGTGCTGGAGGGGAGGGATGGCGTCCAGAGGGACCTGGACGGGCAGGGGGGTGGAACGAGATGATCTTCAAGGTCCCTTCCAACCCAAACCATTCTGTGATTTGTTGGTGGTGTGTGCAGGGGGATGGAGCGCACACTCAGCGAGTTTGCCAAGGACACCAAGCTGTGCTGGAGGGGAGGGATGGCGGCAATCCCATGCACAACTCCAGGCTGGGCGGGGAATGGCTGGAGAGCAGCGCTGAGGAGAAGGACCTGGGGGTGTTGGTGGATGAGAAGCTCAACATGAGCCGGTGATGTGCGATCGCAGCCCAGAAAGCCACCCGCATCCCGGGCTGCATCAGAAGAAGTGTGGCCAGCAGGGCGAGGGGGGATTGTGCCCCTCTGCTCTGGGGAGACCCCACCTGGAGCACTGCCTCCAGCTCTGGAGTCCTTAGCACAAGAAGGACACGGAGCTGGTGGAGCAGGGCCAGAGGAAGCCCCGGAGATGCTGGGAGGGCTGGAGCCCCTCTGCTGGGAGGACAGGCTGGGAGAGTTGGGAGGTTCAGCCTGGGGAAGAGAAGGCCAAAAAGGGGAGACCTTAGAGCAGCTTTCCAGTATCTGAAGGGACCTACAAGAAAGCTGGAGAGGGGCTTTTTATGAGGGCACGTATTGGTAGGGCGAGGGGGAATGGCTTCAAACTGGAAGAGGGGAGATTTAGGTGAGATATTAGGAGGAAATTCTTGACTGTATCCCTGCCCAGGGCCGGGGGTGGCACTGGATGATCTTCAAGGTCCCTTCCAACCCAAACCATTCTGTGATTCTACCTGGAGCTGGTGCCTTTGTGGCTGCTCTTTAAGACCTGCCATGGTTGCTGGGTATTTTTCTCCTTACCCATTTTTCTGTCCACTCTCCTGAAATGTCGAACGTTCTCAATGCAATCAGTCTTTTTTCCAGGGAAGGGGACATTTTGGGGAACATACCAAGTGCTGATATTCTCCCAGGTAGCGAGAAGTGATGGTGACTTGCAGCCTGACCTCACG
>NW_009648372.1:14776-15063 GCF_000708025.1 Charadrius vociferus
CTCCAGGCTGGGCGGGGAATGGCTGGAGAGCAGCGCTGAGGAGAAGGACCTGGGGGTGTTGGTGGGTGAGAAGCTCAACATGAGCCGGTGATGTGCGATCGCAGCCCAGAAGGTCAACCGTATCCCGGGCTGCATCAGAAGAAGTGTGGCCAGCAGGGCGAGGGGGGATTGTGCCCCTCTGCTCTGGGGAGACCCCACCTGGAGCACTGCCTCCAGCTCTGGAGTCCTCAGGACAAGAAGGACACGGAGCTGGTGGAGCGGGGCCAGAGGAGGGCCCGGAGATGGCG
>NW_009648372.1:15211-19265 GCF_000708025.1 Charadrius vociferus
GAGGGACTTTTTCCAAGGGCATGGAGTGATGGGATGAAGGAGAATGGCTTCAAACTGGAAAAGTGGAGATTTAGATGAGATATGAGGAAGAAATTCTTTGCTGTGCGGGTGGTGAGCCCCTGGGGCAGGTTGCCCCGAGAAGCTGTGGCTGCCCCATCCCTGGAGGTGTTCAAGGCCAGGTTGGACGGGGCTTGGAGCAACCTGGGCTGGGGGGAGGTGGCCCTGCCCAGGGCAGGGCGGTGGAACCAGATGGTCTTCAAGGTCCCTTCCAACCCAAACCATTCCATGACTCCATGGGGATCGTTGGCGTGTAGTCACGTCCCGGCGCAGCCCAAGTCCCCGCGGGACATCTCTCTCCGCGTTTCCGCGGGTTTGAGGTCGGTCGGGAGCGAGAGCGGATTCGCAGATGTGGTTTTTAATCGGGAAAAGAAGTTGTTGAATAAATTCCAGCGCCGGCAGAGCTTTCCCGTAGCAAGCGCGTCTTCGCCGCTCTCTCCCAACCCTCTCTGCTGGGAAAACAACGCTGCCGTGGCTTTCTGCAACATCCTTAAGCTTCCCCCTCCCCCCAAAAAAATCCTTCCAAAATCCCAGGGGAAGGAAAAGAGGAAGCAAAGACAAGGATTTTTCGCAATTTGGACGCTTACGGGCCGGTGGCACCACCGCCGCGATTTCCCCCGGCGCGAAAACGGCGGCAAAGAACGGGAATCCTCTCGCTTCATCGAGACCATTTCTGCCCTCCAGCGAGAACGCGGACGAACCCAAAATCCTGTTTTCTCCGAAATAAGCTCGGCAAAGAGGTCAGCGAGTTTGGCATCTGGTCCTCGGTGGCGGTGGCGGCTTTTAAGAATAAACCCAACTCTATTCGAAGACGACGGATCCGAATTAGAATTCGAATTCGGATTCGAATTAGAATTCAAATTTGGATAAACCCAATTCTATTCGAAGACGACGGATAAACACCGTCTAATAAAACTCCTCTAAATAAACTCCTCTTCACGTCCCGACTGCTTTTGAGCTACTAATTAAGAGTTTAAAAGTCCCTCGCTCTCCTAACGGCGGAAAAATCCCTAATTTTTAACACGCGGCTGTACTGGAAGATGCTTTGTGGAAGGCGGGCTTGTCGTCGGCGCGCTCCGCGAACCGCCCGAGAGTTTAGAGAATTCTGCGTATTTTAGGAGGGATTTTTTTTTGGGGGGGGAAAAGAAACCAAACAACCCCCATAAAACTTCGCAAGGTCCCATCGATCAAATCTACTCCATCTTTCGTGCCGAAACCCGGAGGAGAAGACAGAGTTTTCAGTTTTAAAAGGAATTTTTTCAGCTTTTAGAGGAAGTTTTCAGCTTTTAGAGGAAGTTTTCAGCTTTTAGAGGAAGTTTTCAGCTTTTAGAGGAAGTTTTCAGCTTTTAGAGGAAGTTTTCAGCTTTTAGAGGAAGTTTTCAGCTTTTAGAGGAAGTTTTCAGCTTTTAGAGGAAGTTTTCAGCTTTTAGAGGAATTTTTCAGTTTTAAAAGGAATTATTTCAGCTTTTAGAGGAATTTTTCAGCTTTTAGAGGAATTTTTAGCTTTTAGAGGAATTTTTCAGTTTTAAAAGGAATTATTTCAGCTTTTAGAGGAATTTTTCCAGCTGTTAGAGGAATTTTTCAGTTTTAAAAGGAATTTTTCCAGCTGTTAGAGGAACTTTTCCAGCTGTTAGAGGAACTTTTCCGTTTAAAAGGAATTATTTCAGCTTTTAGAGGGATTTTTCCAGCTGTTAGAGGAATTTTTCAGTTTTAAAAGGAATTTTTCCAGCTGTTAGAGGAACTTTTCCGTTTAAAAGGAATTATTTCAGCTTTTAGAGGGATTTTTCAGCTTTTAGAGGGATTTTTCCAGCTGTTAGAGGGATTTTTCCAGCTGTTAGAGGAATTTTTTCAGCTGTTAGAGGAATTTTTTCAGCTTTTAGAGGATTTTTTCAGCTGTTGGAGGAATTTTTTCAGCTGTTGGAGGAACTTTTCAGCTGTTGGAGGAATTCTTTTAGCTTTTAGAGGGGCTTTTCAGCTTTAAAAGGAATTATTTCAGCTTTTAGAGGAATTCTTTAGCTTTTAGAGGATTTTTTTAGCTGTTAGAGGAATTTTTCCAGCCTTGAGAGGAATTTTTTCGCTTTTAGAGGAATTTTTTCAGCTGTAGAGGAATTCTTTAGCTTTTAGAGGAATTCTTTCAGCTTTTAGAGGGATTTTTCAGCTGTTAGAGGGATTCTTTAGCTTTTACAGGAATTTTTTCAGCTTTTAGAAGATTTTTCAGCTGTTAGAGGGATTCTTTAGCTTTTAGAGGATTTTTTTCAGCTTTTAGAGGATTTTTTTCAGCTTTTAGAGGAATTCTTTCAGCTTTTAGAGGAATTTTTTGGCGTTTATTTGCAGTCCAAAGCCCGCGTTGCGTCGCTAACCCCACGACGCGCAGCGCCGAGGACTCCCCACCTTCCAGAACCTCCTTTTCCAGCGTAGGAAATACCGGATTGACTCGGGATGACCCCACAAATTAAAGAAACGAAAAAAAGAAAGCGGGTAAATCCACCACGCCGCCTTTCGTTTTCCGAAACGCTCCGTGTTACCGCGTCCCTCTTCTCCCTCCTCCTTTCCTCCACTCATCTTTTTTTTTTTTTTTTCCAAAAGGGACAAACTTCAGGCAGGTGGAAAAGAGAAAAAAAACAAAAAAACCCCCAGATTATGAAGAGATGCGGGAGTTTGGTCGGCTCTCACGATCCCCGCGGCGGATTTTATCCGCGTTTTGAGGCTCCTTTTGTTCGCCAAACGCGGAAGACGGGGAGAGACGGGGCCGCAAAACTTCTCGGCGCTTCTCAGGGAACGGGAGTCACGCGTAGCGCGGGTTCAACCGCGCGTATTTATAATTACCATCACCGCGTATTTATAATTACAATCAGAAGTCGGGAATATCCTCCCCTCCCGCGCCGCATCCATCCCCGGGGGGAGGGAAACACATTCCCCCCTCGTAAATCACTTACTGCGCGTCTTCCGACGATTCCTGCTTTATCTTTAACGTTCTTTTCGTGGGAGGCATTTCATCTGAAAGGTAAAATTCCAACACATAATTATATTTGAGATATAGTGTTCCTGAAGCTTTTTTTTTTTTTTTCTTCTTGTTTTAAAATAAAGGCTGAAATTAAATAAAAAGAAAAATAAATCAGTGCTGCTCCCTGAGCCGGGCAGTTCATCAGAGCTCCGCACAAAGTCCGAAATCCTCCCTAATGGAATCGTATTTTTATTCCTTGGAAGAGATGTCGTCAGTTAAGATCCGAATCTACGTCTGCGAGCGCAAAGTGTGGGAATAGACGTAAAACTGCTCAGAGGAGCGGGTGTTTTCTACCAGGAAGGTGGGACCTTTGCTCTCTCTGACAAACTTCAACGAGCCACAGGCAACGACCGAATCTCCAAATTAATTGATGTATCGATTCTTACGCAGAGACGCCAATAATTCGGGCAAGGAAAGCAGGTGGAGGATGTTTGGTTTAGGTCTCGCTCTTATTTTCTATTTTAAAAAAGCATAGAATGGTTTGGGTTGGAAGGGACCTTAAAGATCATCGAGTTCCAACCCCCTTGTCCTGGGCAGGGACACCTCCCACCAGCCCAGGTGAAGGTCCCCCAGCTGGATAGAAGCGTATTTATACCACCGAAAGGGGAAAAAAAATATCTCCCACGAGGGGAAGGGAAACCCAGCAGCAGAAGGAGAGACAGGGAACGGTGTTGCCACCTCCTCCTGCTCCGCCGTTTCTGGCCACACGGTCCTGCACACCTCCAGCCACGCTCCTCAAACCTCAAGTCCTCATCCTAAAATGCTTCGGGAACCACGGTTTGCTTTAGATGACGAACCGGAGCCAATTCTTTCCCCTTTTCTCCACCAGGAGGTGAGGTGTTTAGCATCACTGTGTCCGAAACGTGAAAGTTGGCACTTTCCGCTCCGGTGAGACCCCACCTGGAATATTGTGTCCAGCTCGGGGGGTGCCAAAATCAGAAGGATATGGAGCTGTTGGAGCGGGGACGGAGGAGGCCCCGGAGATGCTGGGAG
>NW_009648372.1:19531-20906 GCF_000708025.1 Charadrius vociferus
CCCTGGAGGTGGTCAAGGCCAGGTTGGATGGGGCTCTGAGCAACCTGGGCTGGTGGGAGGTGGCCCTGCCCAGGGCAGGGGGGTGGAACGAGGTGGTCTTCAAGGTCCCTTCCAACCCAAAGCAGCCTGTGACACGTCTGCACGACCCAGCGATGAGCACAGGTAAGAAGATCAGAGGATGGAGCCGCGCCAAGATGGGATTTCCTACCCAATTCCTGCTCGCCCGTCTGGTAGCAATGAAGCTCCTGGCTGTGGTTTCCCCAGTCCTCCTGCGAATACTCCTCCATGGTGCTGCCGTCCGACTCCAGCTCCTGGTACAAACCGCTGCTGTTGATGAGGACGGGCTGGCAGGGCTGGGAATCCCATCCTCCCTGCCCAAAAACCTGCTCCAGCTGTTCGAACGTGTAGCTGCTTTTCCTCTTCCCGACGCCGTGCTCCTTCACGCGGCTGTAGCACCTGCGGAGGGTCTACGGAAGGAAAAAAAAAAAAACAAAAAAGCAAAAAAAGGCGGTTAACGGGGCGGCAGTGCCGCGGGCAGAGCACACAGTCACTCGCAGGAGAGTTACACGGCCGCTAGGCAAAAGTTTGCCCCCGCAACGCCGGCGAGCCAAACGCAACGCTCCCCGCTCGGTCTACGCTCGCCGGGAAGGACGGCGCGCGTCCCCACGTTCCCCGCTGCAGCCGTTTAGCATTAAGGTCTACGGCACCGCACCGGGCAGAGTTGCGTAGCAGCGCCGGGTTTGTCAGATTTAACTCGGGGGGAAAAAAAAATAAAATAAAAAAAAAATAAAATAATAATAATCCCCAGTTCTGCTATGTAACGAAGGAAAAATAATAATAAAAATAATTATACCAAGAGAGCCCAAGTCAGAGATACCAACCAGCCAGGAAAATGCACACCTACGAGGAGGAGGAGGAGGAGGAGGAGGAGGAGGAGGAGGAAAAGAGGAGGAGGAGGAGGAAGCAGAGCTGATGCTGCGCCCGCGGCTTGGAGAAGGCGAAGCGGGGAGGAGGAAGAGAGGAAGGAAAAGAGAAAGAAGAGTCCCCCAAAGCAAAGGCGGTCCGACCTTCCTCACTCTGGTAAGAAGACACAAGGTAACGTATACGCCTAAGCTATTCAGCTAGGAAAATATATATTACTTACATATTTTGCCTTCCTTACTAACTCACTCTGTCTCTTGTGAAGCTGCTGAAATTTAAAAGAGGTCAAATCAATAAGGCTCCCAATTCCCCGACTTCCACATCAAGCAAGAAACAATACTCGGGCGCCTTCCGTCTCGTGAGCCGCTCAAACCAGCGCGGAGGCTGGGAAAGAAATAAAAAATAAAAAAATAAAATAATAATAAAAAAAACCACCCAAAAATAAAGACCGACG
>NW_009648372.1:30301-40774 GCF_000708025.1 Charadrius vociferus
AGAGAGGATAAAAAAAAAAATAATAATAAAAAAAAAAAATTGGAAAAAAAATAAGAAAATCATCTTTAGGCGCGTCCCTTCACGGGGGTTTGAATTTCTACTAAAAATTCTTGAATTTTTAAAGCGCCGCGCCCCGGGGTCGCCGGGCGTTGGATGGTTCTGGGATCGGTAGAACGTGAGAAAATGTGATATTTTAAAAAAAAATAATAATGAAATGGAATAGATCGCTCGAACGGGACAACCGCCTCTGGAGTCGGGGGGAGGCGTTAATCCAGGAAGAGCTCATCCCGGCACTTTGCTTTCGGCGGGACGGTCACGGATTTGCAAGCACACATCATTGCGAAAACCGCTTGGGGTGGGTTTTTTTTCCCCAAAAACCAAAGTTTTCCATCTCCAGCAAGCTCCAACGCCCCTCAGCTCCCCAATTAACAGCGGCAGCGGGAAAGGGATCCCTTTCCAACCAATTTTCCCGGGATATCCGGCGGGGGAGGAACGGGACGGAAGCAAAACCTCGAAGCAGAAAACCCGTTTCCCCCATTTGGTTCAAAAAAAACCAAACAAACCCAAAAACCCACAACCACACACAAAAAACCCATAAAATTAAAAAAAAAAACAACCACCACCACCACCGGCAGTGATAAAATCAAAATTATTCAGTGCTTTAAGGTGGGATCTTCCCTGATTCTGCCACCAAAGACACCAAATTTTAAGTTTCTGCCTAAAAAAAATAACTAACCCAACCGGCTACGTCACCCCGAAATCAAGAAACCTATCGATTTTTTCCGGCAAATCGGGTTCCCGAGGGCTGGGGAACAGCGAGGGGGGTTGAAACGCTCTGCTTTCGCCCCGAAAAGTGCACGGGAGGACGCACGGCCTCGTTTTTTTGTTTTTTTTTTTTTTTTTTTCTTTATTTCCCCCTCCGCTCCCAATTTCCCCTCCTTTCACCTCAAACCGCACCGAGCGATAGGGACGAACTCTTCCATTCCCTCCCGGATTCTTCCGCAAAAGCCCTCCCTCAAGTCATAGATTTTTCGCGATATATCACCCAAACCCCAGTTTGGGCGATCCGTCGGAGTTAACGGCGGGTTTAGAGCCCCCGGTTGAATTTATTAGCCCCCAGGTGAATTTATTAGCCGCTTTTACGCTAAACGGAGTGTCTCCAGCGTAGTTGGCCAAAAAAAACCCCTCGACGCTCGCGGTCAAACCCTCTTGGGACCGCTCGCTCTATTTTAAGCGCGTGCTTCCAACATCTCTCCCCACCGAGGGATGGGTGGTAGCCCCGTAGTAATTAACCGTTTCCTTCAAATTGCAAAAAACGGGCTGATTTCAGCCCGAAAAAAGAATTCGGCGGAAACCGGTACAAGAATTATAAAGAAACAACGCGACAACGCTTCCGGACCGGACTGCGGGTCCTTCTACCTCCGCTGCTGCCGATAAGACCTAAAATTTGAGCGAAATACTCTCCAATTTGGTGCTTTCACGAGCACCAGAAGGTCCGTGGGTCGAGCAGGAGAGGTTTCCTCGCTCTCCTCTCCCGGAGAAGTGAGATTCCCGCTGGTTCCTTCTTTTTTTTCCCCCTCGTCCCGGAGCGGGTTATTCCACCAGCCGATATTTAAAGGATCGAGGTTTGTCTTTACGCACCTCCTCTATTCCTCCCGGGGTCCGGCTCAACTCCCCCTCCGCGGTTCCTACAGTGCACGTACACACGTTGATACAGATAGACAAGAAACCAGTAAATTTTGGGCAAAAAACCCAGATGTGATAACCGCACGGACTGGGAGAGGCTGCGACGCTGCCTGCAATACGGAGACGGGTAATCCCCGCTTCGTTTGTAACGATGCAATCAAAAAGGAGGAGAGAAAGAGCTCAAGGCGGAGGTTTCCAACTGGCCAGCCCTCGTCTTCTCTACCAGGGAAGGCAGCGGAGAACCCATCCCTCTGCAGGAACTATGGAAAAGCCTTCAGAAGCGCCATGGAGGACGGCTGCGGCTGCGTTCCTCCTCCCGGCAAAAAATTATAATAATATGAGGAGGGAGAACCACGCCACAGCCAGCGGTTTTTTGATGGACAACCCCAGAACCGGTCCACCAGGAGAAACTCCAGATCCCTCATCCGGATCAGCAGGATGCTACGGGATCCGCAGAGCGCCTCGGTGGCCTACAGGCACCACGTTCATCTATTTAAGTCTACCAAACGCCAGCAGCTGGCCAAAAAGTGGTCCTTGTGGCACTGAGCATCAATTAGCACAACGTTGGGCTCCCCAAATGCTTGAGATGAGATATCGGGGAGAAATTCTTCCCTGTGCGGGCGGTGATCCCCTGGGGCAGGTTGCCCCGAGAAGCTGTGGCTGCCCCATCCCTGGAGGTGGTCAAGGCCAGGTTGGACGGGGCTTGGAGCAACCTGGGCTGGGGGGAGGTGGCCCTGCCCAGGGCAGGGGGGTGGAACCAGATGATCTTCAAGGTCCCTTCCAACCCAAACCGTTCTGTGAGTCTATGAAGGAAATCTCCGGCGTTGCCTGCGGAAAGGCAGATGGCCGGGCACCTCCATCTCCCAACGTGCCGAGCTCCCGCTTTAAGACAGCACTGGAGGAAAAGAAGAGTCACCAGTTTGAGTTTGAGAAGGCAGGCCAGCAAAACTCACCACGGCGAAGGACTTCGGGCTCTGCGAAGAGTTTAGATGGGATGGATGTGTCCTACAGAGAGTGCTCAAATCCCTGCTGGTTCCGGCTCTCCAACGAAGGAGCGGATCGAGACCCTGAGCCCCTCCAGAAGACGAAGAGCAGCACCAACCTTCCCACAGGTGGGAGGAAAAACGCTCCTCTCCAAACCAAGCTTCAGCCGAGCACAGCAGAAAGCATCAACGCAGGTGCCATCACGGGGGAAACTTCTCCCGTAGTGCAGAGAGCTTAAATATTTCACGTCCGACACCACCTTAGCGGCGTGGTGCTGCCCACCCCGCGGCCGGGGGTCTCTCGGAGAAGGTCCGCGCCGCTCGCCTTCAACGGGAGTTGCGAAAACGGTACCAGTGATATCCAAATCCACGGGGAAAAGCTGGCAGTGAAATGCCAAAAGGTGGCTTTAACTCCCAATTTTCACCAGGAGTCAAGGGTCGGCAAGCGGCGAGACCGCAGCAGCGCGGAGAGCATCACCCACTCGGCCCCCAAATTTATGCGCTTCGCCGGACGGAGAGTAAAGCAGGAAGATGACGAAAGTGAATCCGCCACCACGCCGCTGCTCGAAGCCGCAGCCTTTCGCACCCGCTGAGCGTTTCAGGCGCGTCCAGTCGCTTCTAGAATAAACGAAATCCACGAGCAGCCGCCCAACACCTCCTGCATCACCGCTGCTGACGCCGAAGCCGCCCCGGCAATAACCGATGCCCACGGGACGCCCCAAATTTCCGCCCGTCCGCACGTGCTGGCTAAGGCTAAGCGATGAAAGTCAGAAGAAGGATTTTTTAAACACCTTTCCGAGTCCTCCACGGTCAAGGAGCACGACAGGGAAAAGCTCCGTATTCCCAAACTAAGATCAAATTGAGCAAGTTTGTCCTGCAGCGAGTTCCTGGCCTGTTTCTCTCGCAACAAGGTGACCTGCCGGCTCGCTCCCGGCTCCCTCTGGGAATCATTTTGCCCCCACGTGAGAAGCGGTGGATGATCCAGGTACAGCAGAACCACCAGGACGGGAGTATTGCAGACACACAACACGGCTGTAGGAGCTACGGGACAGTAAAGACGCTCATCCTGCAGGTGGAAAGCGAGAGAGATTCCTACCGACGCCCCGGCCCAAGAGGGAGCTCCTCCACATGATGCTCTCCTCCCAGAGATCCTCCACGAGATGTCCACGGAGTAAAACAATTCAATCTGGTCTTTGCCACCGAAGAGTTTTATTATTTTTTTTTTCCCGGCTTATAAACGTCAACAGAAAGTCACTCCCACCTACCGGCGCTCCGGAGATCCTTCAGCGAGAAGTTGGGCTGCTGGAGAGGATTCAAGGACTGGCAAGAAACAACCCAAGCTGGAAAACCCGGCACAGCTGAATCTATTTAAGGCAAAGAAAGATCCGGAATTCGCTCGAACATGGCAGCCGGTGGAGCCAGCGGGATGAGGATCTGGGCCTGAGATAACAAACGCAAGACAAAGAGATAAAACGCATTCGAAAGAAAGAGAAGGCAAAGCTCTTCTGAAGGTGGACAGTCGGTTGGTTGCGACGAAATGCGCCTGCGCTCCAGATCTTCAAACTGAAAGACAACGGCTCCGCTCAACGCTGTTGGACCCAACGATGGAATCTGGGGTGAAATCCAAACTCCCGGATCCCGCAGGAGGTCAAACCAGATTAACGGCAAGCGCGGCTTCTGAGGCAGCTTTTCCTTCCTTAAAAACAACTTCACGCAAGATTTTTTTTTTTAAAAAAAAAAAGAAAAAAAGAAAAAAAAGAGATTGTTTACCGACCAAAGCAGCTAAAAACCACCACAAATAAGCCCCGCTCGTCATCGCTTCACATCTAGCTCAAAGCAAGAGAGCACCAAGGGCTGATATTCCGGCGTAATTTTTCATTCCTTCTCTTTTCATGTGGGTTTGCAGCGTTCGCTTCTCCCCTTCGCGCCGACGTTCTCCACGAGCCTCTAACCGGTGTCTTCAAAGTGTTTCTTTTCCCTTTGAAAAATAAATCACACGCTTGGCAGACAACCACAGCCCAGCAGAAACCTCCGGTCGCCCGTCGGGGAGTGGGGAAAGGGGAAAAGGGAGGTCATTACCTCCAGAAAATCCACCCCGGGAGCAGCGGGTTCGCGAGGGGCCTCGTGGATTGCGACAGCCGGGAATTTAAACGTCGGAGCTGCTCCTCCGAATAAACGCCTCGGCACTGGCTCCGGGGAGAGGCGACCAAATTTCAGCGCCAAAAAAAAAAAGAAAAGGGGGACCCGCTGTTCCGCCGCAGCTGCAGAAAACGACACGGGGGGAAAAAAAAACCCAAAACCTCCAAACAAACCAACCCCAAATTCATTTTCACAGTCTCCCGCTGCGGACCGGCAACTTTTAAAGGAGGGATTTCTCTCCGCTGGAGAAAGGCTCGCGAGGCGAAAGGGCGGCCGGTGCATTTCTAGCGCGGAAGGGCTCTCGCCGCCCAGCTGTCGGGAGAGGGAGTCTTTGATTCCACCTTTGATGCGGAAAGATGCGGGAACCGAATGCAGAAATTCTTCCGCAGATTTAAAAAAAAAAATATTAAAAAAATGCCTAAGACCTGGCATTGAAAAAAAATTAAAATAATAATAATAAAACACCACACCTGGAGCACATTACTTCAAGAACATTCCTTTATTGCCCGAAAATGACCCGGCTCTGCGCTGCTCAGCGGCAACGGCAAAAGCCGAGCTCAGCCGCGCTCTCCCAGCGCGTCCCCGGCCACCGCAGCCACCTGCGAAGGCTGGAGAGGACGGAACGATGACGTCCCAGTGTACCACCTGACGGAAAGCGACCCCAAAGAATACATACCGGGTACGGCGGCTTTTGGCCTTCACAGCGCTGGGCGCCAGCTCGTTTTTCTGCTGTTAAAAGCCACTCAAGTTACGGGTTAAATCCTCCGCTCCGGCCGAAACAACGTCGCCGGGCTAAGGGCGCAAAACCCGGCAAGGATTTCGCCAAATATTCCATCACCTGCCGTAAAACGCCGGGGCTAAGGTCGAACTTTAAAATTTACGGGCTCTCCGCGCGCCGCTGCAAGAGAGGCGAGGAGTTTTGGGATCCCCAAACTGGGCTGAGCCCTTGAGTGGGAGGAGGGCTGGATGAAAAAGCTGGCACGCTTTAATAAACGACTCCGTAACGAGAGCTACGTGTCGTAGGGAGAGTCAAAAAAAAATCTATTACTCGATGAGGATTAAAGATACAACGGGGTGAGGAAACTACAGGGCACAGGACGGCTTTTCCAAAAACCCGACAGGCAGAAATGGAGATGTTTCAATCCTCCCGCGGCTCCTGAATGCAAAACTCGCCGACCTCAGAGCCACGAGGAGGGGATCCGAAGTCTCTTTCCCGAGGAAGAAACCAAAGAAAAAATTTAAAAAAAAAAAAAAAAAAAAGCTGCCGGAACGGTTACGTGTGAATCCCTAAATTTGAAACAGGCACAGCCAGAGCGGCTCAAAGGCGCCGGAGCTCTGGTTGCCAACGCTGCCGACGCGCGGAAAAGCGCAGGCAGATGTTGAGAGGCGCAACCGCATCCCGTCCCAATTAGCCGAGAACGCGTCTACGCGACACAACCGTGAAACTTTCTCCTTCGGAGCCGACTTTTTTTTATTTTTCCCAGCTCATTTCTAACTCGCTCTTCGGGATCTGGTGGAGTTCCAGGGAAGGCAGGCTTTCTTCGGGACACCGATATCAAGTTCTTATCTAAAACGGGTTTATAAAACAAGTTGAATCTGAGCGGGTTTAGGGACAATTTGCATTTATAACACGTCAGCAAACCCTCACGCTGCTCTCCCTCGATGGGCGTGAAGTCAACGTATATAAAATCAGGGATAATAAACGGAAGACTGAGCGAAGCGCTCCCTCATTGCCACCTCCCTGGCTCCGTTTCCGGCGCAGGATAACGAGGTTGAGCTCCCCTCGCTCCAACAGCGCGGTCAAGTCCTCCTACTCCGTCTTAAAGATGACTTACGGCATTGACCCCTCCGCACCTGGGAGCGATTTTCACTCCCGGTTGCGCATGATAGAAGCAAGCGGCCGATTCTGCCTGGAATCCTACAAAAATCGGGATTTTGGGGGTTGGCAGCGGCTACCACAACTCAGTCATCCCCGTAAGAAGGTCAACTCCCGGCTCAGGCGAGGAAGCACGGATTTGGATGAGCGCTCGTTTCACAGCTATTCCAGTTAAAAAAAAAATAAAAATAAATACCCCAACCCGATGGCTTTGGAAAAAGCCCCATTTTTGACGGTGGCGCTGATGAAGATCCTCCTGGTGGGGATCCAGGATCTGCGAAAGCTCAGGCGAGAGAACGACGGGCGTAGGGCACCGCACACAACTGACGTCCAACCCGCCGAGGACGCGGCACGGATGGAAAGCAGACAAAGCCCCTTCACCCAAGAGTTACGGTAACAAAGGGTCCGCCACGATGTCTTGCGCGTTGATCCAGAAACATCTAACAGGTCTACCCACGAGCTGCTCTCGGAGCCATGGCAAGGCGATAAATATGAGCTTTGTGGTCTTTTATTCCCCTCTAGGTACGCGATGGGCGGTTTCTCGGGGCCAAAGGTGTTCTCGCGGCGCTTTTTAAGCGTAAAAGCGAGAGGTCCTCCTCTGCAAGAAGCTCACAAACCACTGGGAGGATGGGGATCTTCCAAGGGAGGATGGGGATCTTCCAAGGGAGGATGGGGATCTTCCAAGGGAGGATGGGGATCTTCCAGCGGTCACTAAAACGCTTGCCCTGGCCCCAAAGCAGCCACAACCCACCACCAGCTCCGGTGTCCAAAGCCGAACAGCCGGTCCTGGGCTGCTTTAATCACAAGATTTCTCCTCACAACCTGCTCGGCGTCCCCTGAAATCCTAACGGTGGCAGAGCCTTGCGGCCCAAATTGGGGTAGGGGTCCTCTACGGCCGTTGCCTAAACTCCCACCGCAACCCAAAACCACGGGAGCCTCGCGGTCAAAGCCAAAGCGCCGCCAGTAACTTCTCCATCACCCCCCAACCTCCAGGGAAAACACAAAGTTTTGCAGAAGAAGCGATTTCAGGGACGAGCACCGTGAGAGGCGCTGAGAGAACACGGGACTCCAAAGAGGTTTCGAGCTGCGGCAGCACTCCTCTCGAAAAATATTTGGACGCGGCCAAGGGAAATAAATCCCCGAGGAGCAAATCCAGGGAGTCAACGAGATGACATGAGGAAGAAATTAAAACAGCTAGAGGAAGGGAGGTTGCTTTGTTTTTGCCGGGTGAGGCTCTCACCCATTCCCGAGCATCCTCGACACCGCAGAATCCCTTATTTCCCATATTTTGCCAGTCAAAGGCATTTTAAGTGGCTGCCTGGGCAGCCCAACGCGTGGGGAAAAGGGGAAAAAAAAAAAAAAAGCCAGAGGGAGCTCGGAGCATTTAATTCATCCTTCCAAGCTCCGTTCCCGTTTCTAAATCGCAACCCCCCGCAGCGATTCCCATCCCGTCGGCGGTCCCGTTTCGTAAAAACCGGGCGCGCGGAGCGGCTGCTCCCAAATCCAAGGCAGCCTTTCCCCAGGGAACGACGCAACCGGACAGATCCCTCTTTCCCACCGGCTGCCAGAGGAAACGCAGCCCGTCGGGCTCATTAAGGCGCCTCAATTATTAAAGAGGTTCCTGAGTGCGAGCCAGGGGAAGACGTTGTGGAGGGAGCCAAGAGGGCAACCAGAAGCCGAGGCACCACTCATTACTGGGCTAACTGGGAGCCTTCTTTTCCCATGGGGGCTTCAGGGAGCAGCTAGTTGTCACCCCCTCACAGCCAGAAGATGCTGGAGGACACGTAAGGGGACTAAAGTCAACCCAACCACACGCTCCGGAAAACTACCTGCATTGGGACACCCCGAAGGAGTGATGCCAGGGGACGAGGAGCCCCCAAACCCGGAGCCAAAGGCTGTGCTGAGCCCCGGGGATGCCCACAGCCGGGGCTGAAGGATGCTCTGGAAAATGGTTCGCATGGGAAGACCCTAACGGGGTGATGCCAGGGGATGGGATACATCCCACCCAGGCTGAAGGATGCTCTGGAGAACTGCCAGCATGGAGAGACCCCAAAAGGCCAAGCCAAGGGGACAGGGAGCCCCCAAACCCAGAGCCAAAGGCTGTGCTGAGCCCCGGGGATGCCCTCAGCCGGGGCTGAAGGATGCTCTGGAAAATGGTTCGCATGGGAAGACCCTAACGGGGTGATGCCAGGGGATGGGATACATCCCACCCAGGCTGAAAGGATGCTCTGGAGAACTGCCAGCATGGAGAGAACCCAAAAAGCCGAGCCCAGGGGGACAGGGAGCCCCCAAACCCAGAGCTAAAGGTGTGCTGAGTCCTGGGGACACCCATAGCCAGGGCTGAAGGATGCTCCAGGGGAGATCCTGAAGGGATTCAGCTTGGGGGATGCGGTGCCCCCAAACCCGGAGCCAAAGGCTGCGCTGAGCCCTGGGGATGCCCTCAGCCGGGGCTGAAGGCTGCTCTGGAAAACGGTTCGCATGGGAAGACCCTGACGGGGGGATGCCAGGGGATGGGATACATCCCACCCAGGCTGAAGGATGCTCTGGAGAACGGTTCGCATGGGAAGTCCCTGACGGGGGGATGCCAGGGGATGGGATACATCCCACCCAGGCTGAAGGATGCTCTGGAGAACGGTTCGCATGGGAAGTCCCTGACGGGGGGATGCCAGGGGATGGGATACATCCCACCCAGGCTGAAGGATGCTCTGGAGAACGGTTCGCATGGGAAGTCCCTGACGGGGGGATGCCAGGGGATGGGATACATCCCACCCAGGCTGAAGGATGCTCTGGAGAACGGTTCGCATGGGAAGTCCCTGACGGGGGGATGCCAGGGGATGGGATACATCCCACCCAGGCTGAAGGATGCTCTGGAGAACGGTTCGCATGGGAAGTCCCTGACGGGGGGATGCCAGGGGATGGGATACATCCCACCCAGGCTGAAGGATGCTCTGGAGAACGGTTCGCATGGGAAGTCCCTGACGGGGGGATGCCAGGGGATGGGATACATCCCACCCAGGCTGAAGGATGCTCTGGAGAACGGTTCGCATGGGAAGTCCCTGACGGGGGGATGCCAGGGGATGGGATACATCCCACCCAGGCTGAAGGATGCTCTGGAGAACGGTTCGCATGGGAAGTCCCTGACGGGGGGATGCCAGGGGATGGGATACATCCCACCCAGGCTGAAGGATGCTCTGGAGAACGGTTCGCATGGGAAGTCCCTGACGGGGGGATGCCAGGGGATGGGATACATCCCACCCAGGCTGAAGGATGCTCTGGAGAACTGCCAGCATGGAGAGACCCCAAAAAGCCGAGCCCAGGGGACACGGTGCCCCCAAACCCAGAGCTAAAGGCTGCGCTGAGCCCTGGGGATGCCCTCAGCCGGGGCTGAAGGATGCTCCAGGGGAGATCCTGAAGGGATTCAGCTTGGGGGATGCGGTGCCCCCAAACCCGGAGCCAAAGGCTGCGCTGAGCCCTGGGGATGCCCTCAGCCGGGGCTGAAGGATGCTCCAGGGGAGATCCTGAAGGGATTCAGCTTGGGGGATGCGGTGCCCCCAAACCCGGAGCCAAAGGCTGCGCTGAGCCCTGGGGATGCCCTCAGCCGGGGCTGAAGGATGCTCTGGAAAACGGTTCGCATGGGAAGACCCTGACGGGGTGATGCCAGGAGACGGGATGCATCCCACCCCGGCTGAAAGGATGCTCCGGAAAATTACCAGCATGGGGAGACCCAAAAAGGCTGAGCTTGGGGACACGGAGCCCCTAAATCCAGAGCCAAAGGCTGTGCTGAGCCCC